>NW_026697592.1:0-22500 GCF_030435755.1 Ochotona princeps
ACAAGCAGCGAGAGGCAGGAAACAACGCTTTCGAATATACTGTCATGGCGCAGGCTGCCTCCTTGTTGTATGTGGCATATTTATCGCTGCTGCAATTGGACTTGCCAGGCCGACTCATCTTGTAGGATTAACAGCAGGTACGGACAATCTCTTCCTCTAGTTACCAAACAACCAGAGCACTACGCATGTGTACATATGTTGTATATAATATGTGTATATGTATAGCAGCAGAACCCAAATAGGAAAATACTGAACGCACTGCCTTATGTATGTGTATATAGCAGCACTACCCAAATGACCAAACACAGAACGACACTACATTATATATATATATATATACATAGCAGCAGTACCCGAATGAAATACCACCGAACGCGCAACTATATATATATATATATATATCAGCAACACCCAAGTGACGAAACACTGAACGCACCATTTTATATATATATATATATTTATATATATATATATAGCAGAAGTACCCGAATGAAGTATCACCTACCGCGAAACTATATATATATATATATATCAGCAATACCCAAGTGACGAAACACTGAACGCATTACATTATATATATATATATATTTATATATTTATATATATATATATATGTAGCAGAAGTACCCGAATGAAGTACCACCGAACGCGCAACTATATATATATATTTATCACAGCAATACCCAGGTGGCGAAAGACTGAACGCACTACATTATACATATACGTATATATATAACTGCAGTACCCTAATGTGAAAACACCGAAAGTTTTCCACACATATGAAAATATGTATATACAACAAACAACAAACCGCCATACGAGGACCGGATGCACTATATATATATATATATATACAGCAGCAAAACAAAAAGTGATATTGAAAAAGAAGCACCAGGTACAATTCGGTAGTAATGTAGTGTAATTGTAGTATTAATCGTATTCCTCATTGTAATGCGCAGTATGTACATACATATAGCACAAAAGTATCAACGACGTTACAAAAAGAAAAGAACATTTATACACAACCGTGTAAACGTGTATTTTGATTTTAGTATTAGTAGTAATTGTTGTTGCTAGTCTGATGAGGGAACATTTGAAGCACTACATATATATAGAGAGAGAGAGAAAGAGAGAGAAAGAAAGAGAGAAGCACTGCCGAAGAACATACAGAAGAAGAAGCACCAGCGTAACGTCGTAATGATCCAGTGCAGCTATAGTATTAGTAATAGTAATAGGAGTTGTGGTGATGAGGAAACACCCAAAGCACCCTATATGAACATATGTGTATATACGCGTACTAACAATATACATAAAGCGACACATATTTATGATACATACATTATTAAAGAGGCATGTAAATATATACGTAGTAGCAATAGCAACAAGGGTACTGTATGTGTAGCAGTTGTTTTAACGTACATATATATATATATATATATATATATATAAAACCAAGACGACATATGTATCTGCATAGTAGCAATAGCAAAAGAGTTCCAGAAGAGGAAGCACCCGATACAACCTGGTAGTAGTGTAGATCTGGTAGTGGCTGCTGTCTTATTTAGATACACGCATATGTATATGTAACCAAAAAAGACATATGTATATACATAGTAGCAGTAGCAAAGCTGATACCAAAGAACAGGCACCAGCTACAACCTGTAGTGTATATGTTGTATCAGTATGTGTAGCGGTTGTCTCAATAACAGCAAATAGTAGAACTAACAGAAGGTCTGGCACACATATAGTGAAATTCGAATTAAGGGCATTGATGGAGTGAACACAGAAAGGCAGCAGTGCAGGGGTGTGACTGGATTGCTGCTGCTTCTGCTCCAGTGTATGAGTATGATGGAGTTGTTATAGTGTCTCTGTGCGCCCCAAAAAAGCCGCGTTGGGGCTGCTTGCAGTAAACAGTCCTGATGCTGAGAATAGAAAAAGATAAGGAATGGTGTTAATGCTATCTGGAGAAACGCACATGCACAGCAGCAAGCAATAAGGCTCTTCGACAGTGGCACACCCGCAGCAGCACGAAAGTCACGTTAAGCGTAAGGCCCTGTAGCTCAGGTAGCTACAACGTGTGTAGGAGGGAGGCCGTGTGGTGATACTGTCGTACTGTGGGGGCACATGCACAACCAACCGTAGGTGGTGGATGTTATGTATATAACGCCAACAAGCGTATATTAGAAGAAACATTAGTATATACAAGCGCAGCTGTGTAATGTGTTGTTAGGTCCCGAGCTTAGGCTGTAACAGCTCCAACCAGATTGAGTGTTGTAGTAGTAGTACTAGTACTACGCTCTCACAGTGCGTCACAAGCGCAGCCCCAGGGGAAGTGTATATCCAGTCGTCATGCGTATATTATTGAGGAGCACTAAGGAAGGTATCACTCTATGTGGTAGTAGAACGAGAGCACCGTACAAGTAAGAGCAGTAGTGGTAGTAGTAGTCGTAGTGTTTGAAGGCTGCACACATAGGTGAGCGTGGATAGTGTTTATTGGAAGGCCGTCTGTAGCTGCTGTTAGCGGTCCGTCTTAATTATAACGGCCCCCTCTGACACGCTAGCAGCAGCAGGTAAATCATTTTTGGAAGCCTCTAAACTACGTTTTGAGGCAGCAACAATCTAAAGCAGCGTAGTAGTACTGTAAAGCCCCACGTGTGCAACTTAGCGTTGTACCCTACGCTAAGACACTGTAGACGTAAAGACGTCTGGCTATTGGGCGGACGCCCTCACATATGCTAAAATGACACGCACACCCATGCACGCATTCATACACACGCACACGGACACACATATTTTGCACAGCAGCAAGGGGGGAATGTACTTACAAGCCGTCTAGCGCAGTGCGCTCTCAGCAAACCCGTCCAACTCAAAATCACACACACGCGTACATACGCACACACACGCGTATATACATACACATACGCATGCATACATACATACATACATACACACATACATACATACATACGCACATACATACATACATACATGCATACATACATACATACACGCGTACATGCATAGACACACGCGTACATACGTACACACACGCGTACATACATACATACGTACACACACGCGTACATACATACATACGTACACACACGCGTACATACATACATACGTACACACACGCGTACATACGTACACACACGCATACATACATACATACATACATACATACATACATACATACATACATACATACATACATACATACATACATACATACATACATACATACATACATACATACATACATACATACATACATACATACATACATACATACATACATACATACATACATACATACATACATACATACATACATACATACATACATACATACATACATACATACATACATACATACATACATACATACATACATACATACATACATACATACATACATACATACATACATACATACATACATACATACATACATACATACATACATACATACATACATACATACATACATACATACATACATACATACATACATACATACATACATACATACATACATACATACATACATACATACATACATACATACATACATACATACATACATACATACATACATACCATACATACATACATACATACATACATACATACATACATACATACATACATACATACATACATACATACATACATACATACATACATACATACATACATACATACATACATACATACATACATACATACATACATACATACATACATACATACATACATACATACATACATAAATACATACATACGTCCATACATACATACATACACGCACGCGTACATACATACATACACGCACACGTACATACATAAACGCATACATACATACACACATGCATACATACACACACGCATACGTGCACACACGAATACACAGCAGCAAGGGAGAGGTTGTACTGATAGGCCGTGTATCGCACGCTGCCCTCTGAACAGACCTATACTACTAAGAGGCAATATGTTGGAGTGTTTATTAGAATAATTAGGTGGCCGAGACTCCGCGGCCGTAGCGACACGTAAGAGAAACGGCCGCGATGAGTGCTGGTAAGAGGAAGCAGGAGGGGCGGCCGACAGTCAACTTACAGAAGAAGCATTTAGTGACACAGTCTGTGGTAATGACTGGTGGAGTAGTAGTAGGTGTTGTTGTACTGGAGCCCTGCTTTATGATAGTAGTATTGGAACGCAGCTCTACGAAAGTAGTACTGGCCCCCTGCTGTTGTCGTAGTGGCACTAGTAGTAGTAGTAGTATTAGTACTGAGCCCCTACTCAGTCAATAGTAGTAGAAGCAGTAGTAGTAGTGACCCCCTGCTGTTGTAGTAGTACGGGCCCCCAGCTCTTACAGGCGTAGTCCTGTCCCCCTGCCGTTGCCGTAGTAGTACGGGCCCCTTGCTGTTGTAGGAGAAGTACGGGCTTCCTGCCCTTGTAGTAGCACTAGTACTGGCACTTTGCTGTAGTAGTGCTTGTACTGACCCCCCGCTTGTGTGGTGGTAGGCGTTGTTGTAGTAGTAGTAGTAGTAGTAGTCCTGGTCCCGTGTGTGGTCCTCATCTGATGTAATAATAATAACTGTCCTCTACTGTTGTAGTAGACTGTGTGGCACTGGCCCCCTGTCGTTCTAATAATAGTAGTAGTAGTGCTGGCCCTTTGCCGTTGTAGTAGTAGTAGTGGTTGCCCCCTGCCGCTGTAATAGTAGTAGTAGTACTAGTAGCACTGGTTCTTTTCCTTCGCAGTAGTAGTAGTACGACTAGTAGTACGGGCTTCCTACCGTTGTAATAGTAGTAGTATCAGCAGTGGCCCCTTTCCATTGTAGTAGTAGTAGTTGCTCCGTGCTGTTGTAATAGTCGTAGTACTGGCCCTCTTCCAACGTCCTAGTGGTCGTAAGACTACTGGGGCTCCAAGCCGTTATAATAGTAGTAGTAGTAGTAGGTAAACAGTAGTACTTGTCCCTTTCCACGGTAGTATTAGTAGTAGTGCTGGCCCCTTTCCGTTGTAGCAGTAGCACTACTGGCCCCCTGTCGGTGTAGTAGTAGTAGTAGTACTGGCCCCCTCCCCTTACAGTAGCAGTACAAGTGGCACTGGCCTGGCAGTATCGTCGTAGTTGTAATACTAGTCTTAGCAGTACTGGCCCCCTTCCGTTGTAGTAGCAGTAGTAGTAGTGGTCTGCTCTTCATTTGTAGCGTTAGAGCTGCCTCATGGAAGGCACTGCATTGGGGATATAGCGGCTGGCATCTTGCTAAAGAAGATGATGGAGAAGTAGCAGCAGTAGTACGAGTAGTAATAGTAGTAGTAGTAGTACTGCCAATCGTAAATCCCTCCAGCGCGTGCAGCAGACAGTAGTATCAACACGACACGGAAGCTACGAAAGGCTAGTCACGCTGTCTACCAAACCAATGACGTGTACACACAAATAGGAGCGCTTTTCTGCACACACACACACACACACACGCACACACATACACACACACACTCGAACGCACATCTTTACGAATATAGCAGACAAAGTAGTATGTACATGCCGGCACGTGTGAGTATGTACGTGTACTGTATTGATAGAATGTTGCTAGATCAGCGGCTCTGCTCTCATAAACGCAAAGAATGCATCTTTTATTTACGTAACCCCTACTTGGGCATCTCTCACCTGCCTGTTTTCATTTGCAGACTCCTGTATACGTATACACGCTTGCATGTATGTATATATATATATATATATATGTAGGCGTACAGGTGCGTTTACAGCTCCATCTAGGGTGACGTGTACGCCTCGTACGTACATGTTTGCGACGTCAGGTCCTTTCGGACACTATTCACAATGTGTGTGGAAGCACCTATTTATATTTATGTAATATATATATATATATACACGATGTGTACACATGTATTATCTATAAATCTGCAGATATGCTGTAATATATGTATGTATATATGCATAGGTACCCTTGTGATCATTATGTGTGGCACTCTAAGTGCACGTTTATACGTATATAAATATATATATATATACATACAAATGCAAGCATGTATACGTAGAGAGGGATATCTACATGTACTGTGTAATATAGAACAAGGGACACAAGTGATGAGAAAGGACATCCCATATACATATATATACATATATATATACATATATATGTAATACAGATAAGTAGTATAGTTTTGTCCTGTTATGACGTGTTTTACGCACGTGGTTGTGTAGTAACATGCATTGGAATAGCTGTGTAATTAGTACGGCTATTCGAAATTGACGGTGCGTGCGTGTATGCCATCAGTGCACCTTGCATGTTAAGGTTTTTTGAAATGACGGGGCTAGCAGTGATACCACACACAACTGCACAGCTGAGTGTTTGCGCTCAGATCTCTTTTCTCTGTTTTTAGTAAACCTACAATAGCTACAATTATTTAACAGTGAGCTCCAATACGATAAGGATGTACATATATACGTATATACATGTGTGAAGATAAACCTTCCTACATCGTCTATTGGTTTAGCGCTACTTGTGTACATATATGTGTATCTACATACATCGTCTACCAACATGGCGGAACATATATAGAGATACATATATATCTTCATATCTAGTAGTCCAGAGAACTAGCGAGGTGTACATATATATATATATATATATGTTTATCGCTTCATATATTGTCTGAACCTACCGGAACGAATATACACACACACATCTCGATGTGTATCTTCTTGTCTCCTCTATCGACCTAGTGGGACGTATACACATATATATATATATATATATATATATATATATATATATATATCTTCATATTTCGTCTATCGATCTAGCAGTACATGTACACGTATTTATGTTTGGATCTTCGTATTTCGTCAGTCGACCTAGTTGGACGTTCACGTATGAAGTTCATGTATATATATATATATATATATATATATATATATATATATTTCTTCATCTTTTTTCATCTATCGACCTACCGGGACGTACAGTAGCTTAGTAAGGTATATTCGAATAATTTGAATGCAAACATACTAACTTGTGTGTGGTCGTAATTCTGCTTAATTCTGGAGATGCCCTCACACTGGTAACGATGCTAACCGCTCTAACGCAGCATATCGTTCTCTGTCCTAGGAAATACACGTACTTTTACTTTCTGGTGGTCACGCAGTAATCTACGTGTGTAATATGTCCGTCAACTCTCTCGGCAAATACGATAGAGTTCTCTTTCTCGTTCCTGTGTAGTAGAGGGTAGGCGGAGGTCTCATGTATCGGCTGCTTAGAATGTGTTAGAGACTATGCTGCTGCGCAAAGGGACTGCCTGCCCGTCTTTCGATGCTGCAGGAGCAGCTGTTTGGGCGTCACAGTCACAGCCGCTGTGGTCCAGTGACTCCATATTGACATGAGAGGAACGCACGTAATGCTTGAAGGCAGGTGGTAGCGTACTGCTGCTGGTGCTGCTATCTTGGTTGTTGCTGTTCCTGTTCCTTGTGTACGGTCCACTGCTATTAAAAATACCTTCTTTTCCGTGTGGTTTTTTTACTGCTGTTGCAAGAGAAATCCGCCCGTTCTGTACTGGCTTCCGTTCATGAACAGAGCGATGCAAGGCTTGCGTCATAGCTGGTCTCAGAGCACATATGCCCTGTCTGCAAACACGTGTACCTATGAAAAACAATCTTCTAGATCAGATCCATCTATGCATACATTATCATATATATATATATATATGTATATATATATATATATTGTATATGGGCATATATATACTGTAGTAGGTAATTCCACATACCTGTACACATCAACAGGAGCAACGCGGATGCACGAGTATATGTTTGAAGATGACCTTTTCGTTCGAAGGGTTTCGCTGACGAGAGGTTGTTATCAGCAGTCGAGATATAGATGGTACATATGATTGTTGTTGCCCTTCCAATCTGTATCTACATACGAGCATATATTTGTATATATCCCTACATAGACGTACAAACATATATTAACATATGTGTGAAGGCCTATAGGTTTGTGCAGTAGAAGTAGTATTGTTGTATGGACTTCCTTATTAGCCAGGCGCTGGGTGTCGCAACAGCACTGGTGGCTGTGTCGTATTGTGTGTGTCCCTATATATATGGATGTGCGTGTATGTATTTGTGTGAATGTGTGTGTGTGTGTGTGTGGATGTTGCAGCTGTGGTGAATGTACTGACGTACGCTGCTCCCCTTGCCGCTGTACGGCGTGTTCTGCGCACAAGGAGCACCGCATGCATGCCCGTGGAAGTGTCCGTGGGTAACCTGGATATGCAGCGGTTTGTGGCTGGTCTACGGATGGCTTAGTGCAGACCCTTTTATTTTTATGCCGAATCTACTGGGTGAGCGTAAACTTTGGATACACAGGGTATTTTTTCCCCCATATTTGGATATATGCTCTCTCGCCCGTACAAAGAGATTCATGCACACACGTTTGTTCAGAGAGATATGTCTGTTTGTCTCGTGTGCACTGGTAGAACCCTAGAATGTGGGCAGGAACACAGACACATGTACACACCGTCATCAATACATATATACAAGAAGACTGGAGAGTGGCGCATACATGTTTAGCCGTAACCTCCATGTAGTGCATAGGATTAACAGCGTGTTTCCGTATGTAGCGATGAACACAGGCCAAGTAGTTTCTGCTGTTGTCAGACGGGCGTCATCGTAGGCAGCAACAGAGACAGCACTACCAAACACTGGGACAGCTTTGTCGTACGTAGACAGCCCGACGTCTGTTCGATCTGGCGCATAAGTGCATATTTATGCTGCAGAAACATACATATTTGACTTCGTGTAGCAAGCACAGCGGTACGCGTGCGAGGTGATGGTACTTACACGTACTTTATCGTATACAGTAGGCCCACGCCTTGCTATAGCTAGTTACGCAAGTGTGACATAATATTTCAATACGATTGAGCCATCAAGGACAACAAACCAATTACGTAGTGGTGCTAGTGGGAGACATACATATATACGCTCTCTACATACGGGACAACATTATCGATGCTTGGTGGTGCGATACTGACATACGCATATATATATATATATATATATATATATATATATATATATATATATATATGTGTCGCCAACCTCGAACAGACGTCGGGCTGTCTACGTAAGGGAAAGCTGTCCCAATGCTTGATATTGCCAATCTAACATATATATATATATATATGTTGCCTACATGTAGTACAACATCTGATGTGCGTAGTAGGACGATGCGCTAAGACATACAGACGTCGCTGCCTACATATCAGACAGCAGTCCCAGTGCCTGGTGATGCTGCTCTAACATTATCGTTAAATATATATGCTTACATATAGTACATTATCTTACGCGTGTAGTAGTAGTTATAATAATGCGTCGAAGTATACAGACGCTGCGTACATATTATGAGACAACCGCCCAAACGTTTCCTAATACTGTTGATACCTACTTCAATGTAATGAGCAGAGCAACCATCTAAGTGCTGGGTGATGCTGTTATGTTTTATATATATGTATGTATCTATGTTGGCTGCATGTAGTACACCTTCTTACGTGCTTCGTACTGATGCGTTAAAATATACTGCCGTTGCCTACATCTTACGAGACGACTGTCTAGGCGCCCAAAGATGCTGTTGACGCACACTTTGATATATTTTGCAAGGCCAACGCCTCACGTGGGTGATAAGGCGATCGCCGCATATCTCACCCATGTATCTAGATGTTTTTAGGATATATGAATATTGAGTACATAGTGATAATACGTGTACAACAGCCATGACGCCAGTTGGGCTCGCACGAAGTAATAAGACGCAAGCTGTCTCTTCTGTTGCTTAGACTGACTCACATGACACGTTTCTTTTGTGCTGCGTCGGCGGTCAAATGCCCAAGCGGACAGGTAACGAACAAAGCGCGATGTACTGGTGACCACGCATGTACACGTGTCACCGGAGAGGTGGGATTCACGCATAGATTATATGCGCCCATCCCTCCCACATATTGTCAGTGTTTCTATGTACTTTGCGAGAAACGCCGCGAGGGAAGGCTCTATGTATTCCACAACGCACTAGGAAACACGTAAACGACTGTGTGTGAATGAATGTGTGTGTGGACGACCGCGTTTATCTGGCGTGAAATAACTCTTGTCTTGCTAACGCTGTGCTGAGGGTGAGAGAGGGGAGGTCCGCTGCCATAGCGTAGCCCTGATGCGTACTGGCGAAAGGTTGCCGGCGTGTCGCTGCTGTGCACTCAAGTGGGTGTCAACCCTCGTGCATCTGTGTGTGACTGCGTGTGAGGGCGTGTGCGTGGGCTTGTGCGTGCGTGTTCTACGTGTTTGTGAGTGCCTGTCTGCATGTGTGAAAGTGCATGTGGGTTTTGTGTGTGCCTGTGCGCCTCTGTTGGCCTTTACGTAACAATATGTGCGTGGGTACGTCTGCGCGTGTTTGCCCGTATGCGTCTGCGCGTACGTATGTGTATGTGTGTACAGGTGTGTGTGCACGTACGCTTGTCTGGATGCATGCGTGTTAGCCGGTGTTTGTGGTGCGGCCGGGGCTCCTTGTCCCACTCCGGCCCTGTATCTTTATTTGTGCGAATCGTGCCTCCATTCTTCTGCTGACTATTTACCGCGCTCGGTCATGGGTCACTTACTATGTGAAAGCAGTGGCAAGTCTAAGGCATCGGGGTAGTGGCGAGGCGGTACCCCGTGCTAACTGTCGGAATTCGTGGTCCCTTGCGCTTATCAGAGTAGATACTGCGTTCTATGCTGTGAAGAATATCACTCAGAAGAGGTCCGCAGCTACAGCTTCGGTAATCCTCATAGGCATAGATATTCTCCACTTCACATGTTTTTCGACGAATCTGACGCACCATGCTTGTAGGTATACATGCAAATACAGTGTGTATTTGTGTATATGGGTACATATAGAATTATACAGAATGCGTCCGGGATGGCTGTAATCAAGGACTGTGTGCCAAGACGAGGCAGGCGCGCGACATCTTACCATATTGGAGACAGCTAACAATACATACGCGACAGCTAACGATACGTAAAGCGCCGGCTAACGAAATGTGGCAACTGCTTGCGATAAGTGTAGTGAGAGCTAGCGATGACTGCGGACAGCTAGCAAGGGAAAACGGGCCACTACACCAGGCAACAGTTAAATATAGCTGGTCACGCATGCTGCGTAGAAGAACCGGGCTACTGCAGTTTACGGCTTTCGACAGGTAGCGATAACGACTGACGTAGAGCGATGACCGGCCACCGGTAGAGCGACTACTGACCACCAATTACTCTAGACAGCTAAGAATGTCGTGTGACAGCTAGGACTTACTAACAACTGCTGGCGACCGGCGCAGGTGTATTCTTTGCAGCCTGTGTTGTTTTCTGTGCCATGCAGAAGGAGCCTTCCTGCTGATGCGTGCTGGACTGCAGACGCTGGCTGTCTGCTTGCCCCGCAGTGAACCTCTGCGTATATATTGTGCTGCGGCATAGGCAGCGCATCACCAGCTATGCATTTACCAGTTGTGTGGTATCACTCCGCACGCGTGTGCCCCTCGTAGCACTGCGCGGTGGCGGCTGCTGTCAAGACGGTTGCTTCGACGTTTTGTTTGATTATGAATGTTGCAGGAACGATCGTAGGTCTGTTGCAAGTGGCGTTGCTAATGAAGTATCCCCCCCCTTCAACGGGGGCTGATGCCTGCTATTCGTCCTACGCGGTAGATAAATGTACCGAGAGAGTGGGTTCCTCTTCTCCTTTGTTCGGAGCAGCAGTTCCAAATGGTGTTTGCTCTCCTCTTGCTGAGTCGTCGTACTTACTTGCTGCAGCAGATTCAGCTGCTGCAGTCGACGTAGCTGCTGCAGACCTCTCCGGCGCTTTCCCTGCAGGAGACGTGGGGGCGGCTGTAGCCTGCAGTGCTGCGAATAAGTTGCCCGCCACTGGTGCGGGTGTCGGTGGTCCAGCGCCGTATAGCCGCCAGTCCCTCCGTGCAGACACGACTGGGCATCTCAACACTAGCTCTACTGTCAGTTCGACACCTTGCCACTACGGAAATACTCACCAGCCAGAAAGCGTGAGAGCGCGCGGGAAGCAGCAGGCGTGGCAGGTGGCGCAAGTGATTGGTGGTATCGCTCAACTGTCAGGAAGAAATACCTACAGCAACGCCACCAGCTACGACAGCAGCACAAGTTACGGCAGCAGCACGTTCAACGGCAACAGCGCAAGCGTTCACGAGAGCAGAGTATGCACGCCTAGCAACAGCTATGACATCCCCGTAGCAGGTAGTGATACCACTATATCCGGTACCAGCAACTTCGGCGCTAATGGCAGTGATGTTGACAGCAGCAGCAGCAGCAACAAGAGGAGCCGCACTACCGAGTTAGACAGCCTCGTCGCGGGTACCAGCTGCAGCTTTTCCAGTGCAGGCACCGCGCGCGCTGGTAACGATTTTCACGACGACACCGAGGAGTGTGCACGACCCGTTTGCGGGGCTCCTTACAATGATAACTGCAACAAATCGTACGAGCCCTGGGCTCGCAACAGCCGCAGCGACCTCACTTGGAGTGACGAGAAATCATCGGTGTGGGGCCCTAATGCCCCTAAGCATGAAATGCTGCTGCGTGACTGACATTAACGTCTTCAAGAGGAAGAGTCAGAGACCACCTTTTGTATTGGTTCTACCGCTGTAGCTGCTGGCCGAGAAGGTTCAAAATATCCTGCGTAGGTGCACGCCCAGAATTCGCTGGCTCGGAAAGGCCCTCTGCCGACGCTGTAGTCAAGGTTCATGGAATATGATACGTTTTCATGTCAGTAATCTTGAAACCACCTCCAAATTTTACACGTAACCGCTGTCCTTGTATACGAGTGATACGCAGATACGGCTCGCACGCATTGCATCCAGCATAGGCTTTGTGTGTCACGAATGCTTCATAGTTGCCAAGCAGTTGTTGTTCGTGAGATCCAGCAGTTGTCTCGTACGATTCAAGAAGAAACCTCGGTGCCTACATGATATTCCGCGAGTCCGCGATATATATTTGAACCCCGCGACGTTCTCTCTGATGTACCACTGTGTTAGGGTATTCGTGTAAGGGGGGGGCCTGTGTGACTGCGGTATGACGCAGCAGTGGGACGCAGTCCGAATGTTAGTTGTTTCCCCGTGAAAAAGACCAACGATAAGCAGCGGAGTGCGGAAAAACTGCTTCGTTTGCAGTCAGGCGGATGGCGTAATAAGGATAGGAGGCTTCCATCCGTCAGTGAGTCATTACGGCAGCACAGAACAACGTGCGCTGCTTGGTTTTCAGCTTCAATGGAACTGGGTAAGGCAGAAACTCGTACACGCAATGCAGTGAGCCCTCGTGTTCTGCTGGCTCCGAGAGGCGCCCGTGCTCTTTTAATGTAGCTGTAGTGCGAAGAGAAGCTGATGGAAAGTACAGCGACAAAAGGAATCCCCACAGCAAAGTCACGGCCAGGCGGGGTACGTCAGAACGCACGCTCAGCAATGCGGACAAACGCGTCACTTAAGCCAGGCCCCGTGTGGCTGTCTCGTGAAGCGACTGCGTACGCGGTAATGTGCGTTTGTTAGCCTTGGCGTTCTGTGCGGGTATGGATGAAAAGTCGAAATATTTTTATCACTTGCGACTCGGAGCAAGAGGGACGGGCGACGAGATCGAGGGTGTACGTTGTGGGGATCGTGGCTGATAGGGGCAGTCCATTGGCTGAGGTGCTTCATACCAGGCAGACCGACTTGCTTACACACTTTGAAACCCCCGGTTGCATCGTTATGGCTTCCGCTCCATGAACAAGACGGTTTGTACACTGAGAGTCCCAAACGTCCGCACTCTCGACGGCACAATACAGTTTCTTACGAATTCCATGGAGGCGCATGAGCGTCTTATTGCGTGGATCATAAAGCGAAGCATTGCAACATGGCATTTGACAGAAAGAGGCTCCTCTGTGAAGTAAATCGCGCTTGCCTAGAAGCAGAGTGCGTGCTTGTTGTGAAACGCGAGCTGATACTATTCGCAGTAGTGTGCTGGCGAGGCCTGTTTGCGTAGACGGGCTCAGCGCCCGCCAGAAAGGCTGAATAATCATGACAGATCACCACGTGAGATGATCGACAGACTTGTGTAGAAAGGAGTAGTCCTCTCGTAACTCGAGTGATGTGCGAGGTGGGCCTGCCCTGACCGTTGCGTACACTCAAAGAGTTCCGCTCTCATTGTAGAGCCACGTTCACTGGCTGTTAAGCCGATTGACAAAGATGTACGTACGCATATACATACCTGAGTGAGCGTACATCTGATCTAGGCCTGAGGTGAGCCATACTGTTTAGTGTACTGTTGCTGTGCGGAGATGCACTGTAAGATCGGAGCATCGACAACGCTGAGAGTATTGTCAAGCTGACATTCCCTTTGAAAGCAGTTTCGAATAGGTGCGTGGGGTCGTTGCTGGTAGCTCCGGCTCACTAAAGGGCTGACTTGTGCTTATAGCCTGCGACAGGTGAACGCTCGAGTGCACGCGACGTTCATGTCTCACATGAGCCTTTTGTGGATGGAGAGTTACACACGGTAAGCTGGAGGCGTAAACGCGATCTACGGGTAGCGCAAGCAGTTTTCAAAAAATGGCGTCGTGCTGCCTGTGAGCCAGTATCCCAATCTCGGCAAAATGTGCCCCCATGCGGGCATCCTACCCTTCACGTGAACTACATGGAGTACATCAGACGCTATAGCATGCGGTTATGTCCTTCGGCACTATCGTACGTAAAGCAAATTTGCACGTCATGCTTGCTTTTTTAGGCTGTAGCGTAAACATTGAAAGTCACGTTCCCATCTGCGTCCAAACTGGTTGCATCAGGGGTTCTACGAAATGGGATACTAAGCTGGAACGCGTGTGCAGCCGTGAAGACCTTCGTAATAGCAAGTGTGGCAGCCTGTCCGGAGCTTTTCAGAGCAGCCGCCTGCCTGCATCTACTCAATAATGCTACTCGCACACAGGCTGTTAGCACGAAGCAGAAAGCAGCGCGGTCTTCCGAGTCTCGCTATTCACAGAACGGCGGCATCAGCACAACCTAGCCCTTTCTTCCCCCGCACGCTGACTACAGCTTAACACGCTTGTGTTATGCATACGTCCCATCGACTGACTCGTCTGGGGCCGCAGAAGTGCAATTCTCATCGAGCGCTGTTTACAGAATGAACGTTACACGTTCTGCAGAATGCCCGCCGCTGCAAAGTTCTTGTGAGGTTTCGCTGACCGTGCACGCTTGCGGCAGTGGAACCTTTTTCTTTACACTGCGGGCTGAAACCGCTGCTTTAGTTGAAGCTCTCTCGAGAGAGGCGTCCACCAGCTTGAACGCAGATTCGAGGACGGTGACTGCTCACGATTTTTGTTGTGGCGGGAAACTTCTTATCCGACTAAAGCGTAAGTAGAGAGGCCTCTTGAACGAGCCGCAGCAGAAACGCGCGCCCCCCGAATCAGGAGTAGCGAACTGCCCACAGACTGCTCATACACATCAATGCTTACAGATGTGTGTGCGGCTCTCTTTCCTAATGCTGAGTACAGGCGGTACTTGTCGCCGGAGGGAGAGTACGTGCTCGCGAATGTAAAGCAGCGGATCGTTCAAGGGATTGTGTACGTGTACGGGCTTGTAACGCAGCTGCAGCACAGCGTGTACGTGTACGGGCTGGTGACGCAGCAGAGCGTGCAAGGTCTTAAAGGAAGCGGAGCGTGCAAAGGTTCGTTGAAAATCCCAGCAAGAACCCGTTTGCCAGTGTATCAACTCATTCTCAGGTGTATACGTGTCTGCGTGGCGAATGCGCCCGCGCACGTGCAAGGACGTACAAGCGCCGGCCCGCGTATTGGAAAGTGAGTCTGCGAAACTTTATTTTTTCCAAAAGGATACACAGGCGTGCACGCGACACACACACATACACACAACGATCACGTAAGTACGCTATTTAACACAGCAGAGCACGTATGGGTGTCACCAGTATATTTGCAGGTGTAAGTGCGAATGTACGTAGGTTATTAAGAGATTTATAGCAAAGAGGAGGACGACTGCGAACTCCAAGAAAAAAAAAGTATGTTGAAGCCGAGCGAGGAAAGAGTCATCATGCGAAGGGCCTCATGACATTGTTCACGCGATGTTCTTGCTGTGGAAAAGTACGTGAAGGACCGTTATATAAATGTAGAGACCTATATATATAAATGTTTATATGTTGCTGCTGGGACCTGTTTGTGTACCACCTGCAGCATTTGCTGCTTACATATATATGTATGTATATTTGCTGTCTACATATGTATGCATATATGTGTGGCACGTGCGTATGTGAAAACATTCGGTAAACTCGGGAGGCGCTGATTACATTGTGCATACGGTGTGTTTGCTTTAAAGAAGCACGTGAAGGACAGGTAATAAATTGTAGCTCCCTACATATATATCACTGTGGGCCCGCGCATATGTGAGAACTACACATACACGTGTGTCAAGACGTGCGTATCCGAGAATTAGTGTGCGCCCGTATAGCTGCTGGCAGTAGTAGTCCATGGGTCGCGCTCAAAGAGAGCGGGACGTCTGCGCGTTATCCTTTTTTTCAACACATTCTACTATTAACACCACTTCGCCACAACGACTAGGTCACGTCAACCACTTATTCACACATAGATACGTATTTCCTATCTGATATCAGACTCTTCCTACATAGATAGACATATATATGACGCTTGAACGAGTCTAGCGAGCTATAATAGCAAAAAAGCCTTATACGGGCGTTTCTAAGTATAATAGTATGCAAACAGATGCAGACGCACCTATATATAGCCACGAAGACAGTTCTCAGTCTTTGGCAATACCAACATATACAAACGTACGCACATACACGGATGTGCCATTACTGTGAGAAGAAAGAAGATGTTTTCATTTTGCCGAGAAGCAGGAGAGCACACCACGCCATTATTACGACTTCAACTTCTTAGCGAGATACTCCTGCCCCAAATTTAAAAGAACAGGCGATAACAAAAATACCAAAACAAAATAACAAGTACAGCAATTTGTTGAAATAGAAGACGAAGGGACTCTCACAACAGTAGAAGTATGAAGAGGGTGCGCTTACGTTAAAGATAGAGAACCAGCCACTCATATCAAAAAAACATATACATATATATAAATAGTAACAAGTATATGTTAGTACTATGTTTAAATGAAAGAACGAGGCACTACTGCACCCAGAGAAGGAATGGAGATGACAGCCATACTTTGGGGAAATGGAGAGATAAGCACTTCTATGCGAACAGTTGATATAGAGGGCACTGTATCTTCGAAATATGGAGGAAGACATTCTCACTTGGAAATGATGTAGAACACACTATCACGACGCAACGAATTAGGGAGATGCCATCAATTACATTCATATGCCCCATACCTCTCTACTGACAAGGTTTTGTGTGCTGTAAATGTGTTGTGGCCTATACCATGCAAATATAAAGAAAAAACAAGCGGGCAGGTGCGTGAAGGCACCCGCAGTAGCAGTAGTACTGGTAGTTGTGGTAGTAGTTGTAGTAGTGGTAGTAGTAGTAGTGGTAGTGGTAGTTGTAGTAGTGGTAGTGGTAGTAGTTGTAGTAGTACTAGCAGTCCTAGTAGTGGTAGTAGTAATAGTAATATTAAAAGTGGTAGCGGTAGTAGTAGTAGTAGTAGTAGTATTAGTGGTAGTTATAGTAGTATTGGTAGTAGTAGTAGTAGTAGTAGTGCTAGTAGTAGTAGTAGCGGTAGTAGTAGTAGTAGTATTACTAGTAGTAGCAGTAGTATTGGTAGTAGTAGTAGTAGTAGTGCTAGTAGTAGTAGTAGTAGTGACAAGGGTTGTGTAGGCATATAGACAAAATAGCCTCTTGATGGCACTTGCAGTTGCAGCTGAGAATGAGTAGATGACATATCTCTTTTGCACGTGAGTTATATATACTATATATATAAATATACATATATATATCTGTTTATATATACAACGAATATATGTAACGATGTGTTTGAAAAGGGCGAGGGAAGAGAAGAGCATCAACAATTTTGCGACATACGCAGTCGTTTTGCATATAATCTAGACCATAATGACAGACACGCGTATACAATGCGTCTAGTATCGCACAGTACATTGAAAAGCACATAATATATTACTATATATAGAGAGTATAATATACAATAATAACCTGCAAGGGGAGAAATGCATATTCACTACGTGACGCAGTATATATTCACATATACTGAGTACAACGGATGATGCGAAAGGCATATATAATGTCTTCTTCGTGAAAGTATATTGTGAAACAAGGCATACCTAATGCGTTTAGTGTTAATCAGACAGAAAAATATCTATTCAATTCGTGGAATATAAACTATGGTGAAAAACGCATATATATACCTATATATACATGTATATATAGGTATATATATATGTGTACATATATATATATATGTATATATGCATACATATGAGAGAGAAGAGCAGTGGTCGCCAAAGTGTACTGAAACGATGCAACGTCTCTTAAGGTAATTGTACCTTAGCAAGATGGGTGTGTATTTCTCTCTTTCTGAAATTTACTAGTTTTTTGCAAGATGAAGAGGAGGTACTAGAAAGGGGGGGAGGGGAATAGTGTTTGTTGCAGGTATTTTTACGTGATAATGAGCAACAGAAAGAGAAGTAACGCCAGGCCGCTCAGCCAGAGTATTAAACATAACTGCCGCACATCTGCACGCAAGCAACCCATACATTTCACCACACAGACATCAACACGCACAATGAAATTCCCCTAAGGGAAGCATTTGTGAATTTATCGTTTTCAAATACGCTCGTGCAGCAGCCACCCTGTAGATTTATCTGCGCACAAGCAGCTCTCATACAGACACACACACGTACACACATTTACATAACGTATGCGAACGTATACACATTCACACATTCACACTCACACTCACACACTCACACCCACACACTCACACTCACGCCCACACACTCACAAATATATGTGTATATATATATATATATATATGTTGAGTCACCATGATGCATTGACCTACATACACATACGCGCACATGTATACACGCACAACGTGCTCATACATCCACATATACCCACAGTACTCTCGATGTGTGCTAGGTACACTTCATCCACATGAATATACGCACACACATATACAGTCCACATCCATATACATACACTTCCATGTATATGTATATGTATACATACACGCACGTATGTGGCTTTCATGTAAGTGTACCATGAGCACAAATACACACACACACACACACGCACATCCACCACCTACAGGCGCATACACACACATACACACAGACGCCCATCCTCTCAAGAAGAGGCTCAACTCAATTCCGTCGATCTACTGCGCACAAGCGTGTACAAACATCACCTTCTCGATGGGCGTCGGAAGAGGGTGAGCAAGTTTTTTCTGCTACCTAAGAGAGTCAACTACTCATCAACTCGATGGAGGCTACCATTACTGTAGTTGTGAAAATACATATATTTCAATATTTGGAGCACGTCTCACGAGCAGCAATTCTCGTCATCTCTGTTCGTGAAGCAATTCATACGTGTTTTGAGGAACACTTCCTGCAGTAGCAGTATCGCTGTGTACTCAAGCACTAGCGTGGGTCGGGGAGCTCGCCATATGCGACGTGCCCCCTGTAAACAGAGACCGCTTCTTATGCGTGTGACGCGCAATACGAAGTGCGAGTCTCCTGCTACTGACACACTTGCTACTACTACACAGACCTCCTCGCACTACTCTCTGCTACCAAATAAATCGCGAGAAACGACGTCTCCTTCTCTTTGAAAACCATTCACCGAACTGCTTCCTCCTCCGTATATACATACATACCAGGTATATAATCACTTACATACATTGAAGCATACACACACAGGCGCTTTCATATGCGGGTGTCTTTACACACACACTCCCCAAGCACGCTGACTCTCCGATATATATATATATACATGTATACACATAAAGAGAGGCAGATATATATATATATATATATATATCTATATAGGTTTATACACACACACACCCACCTCCACCCAACACAAACACAGAGAGGGAGATTCAGATGCACAGGCATCATGTCACCAGCGAATGGCGGCATAGGTGCCCATATGTACGTGAACATACAGGTAATAAACACACGTAGACGTCCTGGACACGACGTGATAGGCATATTGCAGCATGAAACGAGGACACCATGGGGTCTGTCTGCGTGTGTTTGTTTGGAGAGAAATCCGATATAACTTCGGCACGTGTGGTAGTTCATTAGATGAAGAGTACAGTCTCGTGCTGACTCCCGTACACCCACCCAGGAAACGCGGCTGCGCCTCAGGGCCACACACCGTGTGTATACGTTTGTCTTTATATATAGGCGTACGTGCATGATATGTATGTACACACACATACACACCCACCTACGTGTATGATACTTACGTACCTATGTGCTTATTAGACTAGGGCATCTGCTCACATAAAAAGTGGACCATATTTGTATGTGTTGAGGTCTGCACAAACACGTAATGTGAACCTATATGCAGTGTGTCTGTGTGAAGGTGTTTCTCCGGTGTGTAGGTGTGTATGTATGCATACACAAATATATACCTATGTAAATATACATATATAAATATAAATACATACACCTATATATACATGTATACATACATATATACATATATATATACACACACATGTATATATACATATGTATATAAATACATATACCTATATACATATATATATAAATACATACATACATACATACGTACATACATACATATATACGTATGTATATACCTATGTATATATACATATATATACATATATATATGAAGTAAAAGAGATCCTGTTACCACCTAATATCGGTCTTGAGCACCAGCGCCATGCGTGCCCCGTCATGTACACACATGTATATGTATGTATGTTTATATATATATACTTACTGTTGGTCTTGAGGACCCGCCCCATGCGTCTCAGGAGGAAGTTCATTTGCGCGGCTGCAACAACGTCATACAGAACCAAATGGCGAAAACGGCAACTTCAAGCGCACATGATAAGTGCAGACCCACTTGATAGCCATATAGAAATATCTTATATATATGTACTCAAATATGTATGTATATATGTGTGTACATCCATATATGGCGACAAGTGCAACTTTACTTCTACAAGAAAAAATGCAGACACACTAGATAACGACATTAAAAACTCCTATAAATATGTACTCATATATCGGTACATACGTATGCATATACATATATATATATATATATATATGGGGAGAACGACTTTACGTCCACATAATAAATGCAGACACACTAGATAAGTGCATACATATATTACATATATATATGTTACTTTTATACAAATGAATGTATACATTTATGTGTAACTGCATATATTTATATGTGTACATATCTACATACCGTTTACACCCATGTACATACACATATATATACATATGTACTCATATGTATACGTATGTATAAATGTACACATGATCTGGATATATGTATATACATGTGTATATCTCTATTTGATGCATATGTTCCTCGGCAGCTGCTGTTGCATGCGAGATAGGGATGTGCACTCCTGCCCTGCATAATAATGCATCGGCTCAATACATGCTCTTCCTGTATCGCATATACGATGTGAAGATATTTATACTTATGGAGGAGGCTTTAGCGTGTGTACCTATAAATATATATATATATATGACGACTAAATAGCACTGTATGAGTGTACATGTATATGTATGACGCAGGAACTACAACACACAAGTGAAGAGAATGACTGCTGACTGCTGCAGCAACAACATGCAGAATCGTCTGCTGTCAGGCTACAGCCACTACCGCCACGAGAGAGACGTGCTGACTCTGTCGTCACTATGCAGGGCATGAAGAGTAACTGCCGGATGTATTCTGGAACTCTCGATCTACATATGTATACACACATACAACTGCATATATATATATATAGATATATATATTTATGTATATGTATACATATGTATGTGTCTATATGTGTATATAGACACATACATGTACATGACTGGTTGCACGCACAAACCAGGCATCCAGAGCGTAAGTGACTGAGATAACATATATATATCAATATGTATAGATGTATATGTATATATATGTGCAGGAAGAGAAACACCTGGTGCAGTACATATATGAGAGAAGGCAGGCCCATGCTGCAGTCCGCACTGATCAGCAGATGTAGTAGACGGCCCTCATGTTTTTTCGCTCCGTTATTTGTAAGTCGGTGTATCTACAGACACTATTTGATGAGCTACATACGAGCAGATGGTTATACAAAAATATTACCGCTCTGCCTGCTGCGTATACAAAGTTGTACACGCATAAAAGTATATATATATATATATATATGAATCCCATCTTCACTACTTTCATATTGGTCTCTAGAGCGTATTTCGTATACATGCAGGCAAAGTAAAC
>NW_026697592.1:27500-34674 GCF_030435755.1 Ochotona princeps
CACGACGTCTGTCTTTCTAAATGTGAATGTGTGTGCGTGTGTGTACATACATGCGCATGACGTCTGTCTTTCTAAGTCTGGGTGTGGGTGTGTGTGGGTGTGTGTGTGTGTGTGTGTGTACGTACCGCGCGGGATGTCTGTCTTTGAAGGTGTGGGTGTGTGTGTGTATACATATACATCTACACATGTGCATCATGTCTGTCTTTCTGTGTCCGTGGGTGTGTGGGTGTGTGTGTTTGTTTGGGGCGTGCAAACTACACCTGCTGATGCTGATGGTAATGCGGTGTATCACCGTAGTCCGCGTGGTAGTCTTCACTGGAGAAGAACTGCCGTTTCTGCGGGGGTGTGCGCCAGCGATTAGTTGTACTAATAGGAGGAGGAGATCCCACAGCACCAAAGGCAGTCGAAGCATCTGAGGTAGTTGTGCTTTTCGGGAAAATATTATTCAGTCCCGCACGTGATGCCGCTGTAGATAAGCCACTCCCACCATCAACCCCACCCCCACCAGCAATGGCAGCAGCAGCACCACCACCACCACCGTTACTAATAGGCGCTGCTGGTGGTGTTGTCGAAAGTCGTCCCTGCTGCACAGTGCTTTGGCCCTGTCAAAAGTCAATTGTCACAAAATATACGAAACATGTAAACATTTGAAGGTGGTCTTGTGCTTCATATTATGGTGGATCAGTTTATACTAAAAGACGCATGCATAATCGCTGCAGCTTCTTTGCACCTCATATATATATATATATATGGGGACCTCTGCAAATGCCCAGTAGAGTCTATCCATTTATACATGTATATACATATATCTATATATAAGGACTTCTGCAGCTTTTCATTTTGAAAGTATATGTGGATGTAAGTACATGTACATATGAGAGCCTGTGCATCTTCTTAGTTGTGTACATATATGTGTATAAGGACCTGTGCACCTGCTTAGTCAAATATATACATACATAGACAGACAGACACACATACAAATATATATATATATATATATGAATACATATATATATATATATATATGAATACATATATATATATATGAATACATATATATATATATATGAATACATATATATATATATATGAATACATATATATATATATATATGAAGCTTTGTAGCTTCTAAATAAACCAGAGATGTACACACATACACACACACACACGTATGCATAGTATGTGTAGTAAACACCTCCACTCACGTAGTACGGACATAACAACCTTGTGTGCGTATGTGTCATCACACATACGACACACATATACGCAATGTACGTGAGTAAGAATCACATTTGTGTATTGTAAATGGAGCCCTCCACTCCCACAACAGACATACTAATCTACACACACTATTCAATTATACATAAATATATGTAAGATACTGATACTCTGTAGAGGCACATACGCGTAATCCAAGTGTGTAAGAATCACCAGTACGCATAGTAAATAAACACCTCCCCCGCCAAGATATAGACATAATAACATACATGCTCTACTTGTACACATGTATACATATATATGATATTGTATACAGCTACGTATACGCAGTGCAGGTGTGTTGCAGTCACCAGTATGCATACAAAATCAACACTTTCACACGGTTGTAGACGTAACATCCATACTCTCTCTCTCTCTATATATATATACGTTAAAAACATACTGTTTAGATTTAGGTATACACGCAGTGTAAGTATGTACGAGCCGTAAGTATATTTACATCAACTCTACACCTCCAGTGCGGTATAAACGTGACACCCACACTCTCTCTCTTTACATATACGTATATGAGATGCTGTGTAAAGTTATGTGTACGCAATTCAAGCGTACACGAGTCATACGTATATTCACATTATTTATACATCTTCAGTGCAATACAAACGTAACAGTCAAATTCTCTCTCTCTATTTATATATATATACATATTCATTCACAAACATACATATGTATACACATACATAAGATGCTGTGTAACGATGCATGTACGCAGTGCACGCGTGAACGAGTCGTGGGTATATGTGTACATCAAATATACACCTCTCCTTCGGTAAAGACATAACATAATACATGTTTTGAACAGCTGCATATAATAACATACTTTTCTACTGAAATATAATAGATTACATACATATTTTATCGGAATATACGTGAACACAACATACATACTATATTGACATACATTATATATATATATATGTATGTCAATATTATAATAATAATATATATATTATATATATGTGTATATGGAAAATAAATACACATTCTATTGAGACATATATGAAAATAACATACATAGTGTATTGAGATGTAAATGGACATAACATACCTATTCTATTGAAACATATATAAATGAAAGTGACATTCATAATCTATTATACTATGTACGAAGGGTATAGAGAGGATGACGTACACACCCTATAAGCGTATTTGTACACTATTGTGAAGCTAACATATATATAATATATATATATGAAACATACTACTACCGATTTCGTGAGATTGACAGATATACTCTCTATATAAATACTAGGACGGATCTAGTCAAATAGCATATATTATACTCTATTACTGTAGTATTAGAACGAATATAAAGAAGGTAACATACATTAACTCTATATTACTGTAGTAATAGAAGCACTATAGAAAATAGAACATAGGTATACTCTATGACCGTGATACTAGCACGAGTATAACGGGAAAAGCTTCTGTATGCTATAGTTAAAAAACTTGTGAAGGAATGTGATGTTTCCAGACATACTACATACTCGACTGAAATAGTCGAGTCATTTTCTATGAGTAATTCTAAGATGACTCAGGTTTTGCTTGACAGACATTAGTAATGGCTATCTTGTTTGATCCCTCTACAATTATTCTGCAGTGCTGTGACAATATATATTATACTTCTGTTTGTGAGTTCCTTATTGTCTTCGACGAAAGAAGTACCCAATTACAGAGAACTGCATACATGTTCTGTCAAAACCACCAGCAGGTCTTAAGACAACTCCGTGCTCAAATAGATATGTATGTACGTGGCTTTCTTCAAACGCACGTGTAGTAGTTGCTGTAAGACGGTTACTATTGCTGAGCGGGTCTGCTCAACAAAAAGACGTCGTTCACGTAATTCACGCGAAGATATATTAAATTTTGCTGCATGCCTTTCAGCAGCATCCACACTTTTTTCGATCGTTCCAAGCTCTTCAAGTAGCTCTCCTGCATTGTCTCTGAGTCTCATTCTCGTAGAAGTGTCCTCCTGGTGCTGCTGCTTCTCCTCCTGTCGACATACTGTTGCGGCTTCTCGCTGCAACTCCTCTACTGCCGCATGTAACTCGCTGCATATAATACACCCCATCAATAATTACATATACATGCCTCACACATGCACATACATATTCTTCTCTATCACGGCACGAGCGCCACTATAAAGACTCTTTGAAGATAAAAAATTCTCAGAGACAAAAATACTCATCGTGGGATATGTATATATATATATATATATGTATGTATCTGTCAATCTCTCAGAAAATTTATAAACGAGGATGGAGAGAGATACATATATGCATAGTCGCAAGTGTACTGGTCAAATTATGAAGAGAGAGATATATGTACCGTGCTATACATACAAACGTACATATACATGTGTATCTGTCAATTCATGGAGACATATATTCCGTGCTATATATATATATATATATACAAACGTATATATGTGTATCTCTCCTTCTACGAAGATATACAGTCCACTGCTATATATATATATACTAATATATGTATACGGGTCATTATATGAGAAGAGATATATATATACTAGTATATACCTATCACCTTACACTTATATGTGTATTTGTCAGCCAAGGCAGAAATTCATACATACAGTGGTATACATATACTAAATACATATATATGTATATGTATATATGTGTCAATCAAGGAGGAGATATGTACATATATGTACTACAGTGTTATACATATACAAAATACGTGTATATATATATATGTGTATCAGTTCATTTTTGAAGACCGAGATGTACATACAACGACATATATACATACAAATAAATGTACATACGTCAATCCACGAAAAGACATACATATATACGTATGTGGATATATGTATAACTCCCGAGCATATATTCGTAGTCCTTGTATCAGTCAACACAGAATACTAATACAGTTGATGTGAATCAGCGGTTAAATGCTGTTTGCCGCCGCCTCTGGCCACACTTCCTTTCAAACACGCAAGAACACAGTCTCTCTGTACCTAAAGTAAACAATCAAGTTGGTGGGGCATATCTGTGGTAGCAGTAGTGGTAGTAGTAAAGACGTATAACAACTTGGAATGAAGAAGTAGTACAGTCATACTATTCACTATGAATACTCATAGTGGGTATATAATATGATAACGGAAAATCGTAATGAGTGTTGTCAGAATGACCACACACAAAGTGTATGGTACTTACCTACGGTGAGAGGATTGATAGTGAGTACACACACATATACACACACACACACACATATACACATACAGTAAACACTGACGTGCTCTTCTATTTACCATATGCACAGACGCACCATACACAGTATTACTTCTCCAAATGAAGACACATACACACACAGACACACACACGAACACACACGCTGACACCTATGGCTAATGCTCCTTCTCAAGCGTACATGCACACACATACACACATACAGACATATGCACTCCAATAACATGCACGCATGAAATATTTCTCTACCTATCATACGAAAGCACAGGCTACACACACGCCCGTGCTCTTCCTTCACGTGCATGCACACACGCATGCACACACACACATATATGTCAGACTTCTTCTTTTTCAGCAAAGACATACTCCCACGGACACAGAGACAAACACGTAACACACGCTCTTTCTTCAGCATATATGTATAGGGCACAGACGTCACGGCCTTCGTGTATAACAAATACATGTATACACAGTAATATATGTACACGCCAACTATTTTTCTGAATACGCATGTACACACAAGGGGCACGCGACTATCAGTCAACGTATATCCACTAATACCCACACACACGCACTCACAGAAGCACACACATACACACACATGCAGACCGACACATCCACACAAACACGAACACCGTATACGCGTTTTTTTTCAACCAGTATGTACAGACGCGAGTCATGCGCGGTTGTTTTTTAACGTCTATGTACAAACCATAGACAAACTCCTCTGCTTTCTGTTCTTGACAGCGTTAATGTACACACACGCAGCATAACACAAGCCTACTGTTCAGTTTGTATAGAGAAAGATATTTACATATATATATAGAGAGAGATAGGTATACATATAGGCACACACAGACCACACAGCCGCTTGCTCTCCAGCGTCCTTTATACGCACGCGTACCGATAACACACATGTCTATCTTTTGCGTACATGCACACAGACTAATCACCAGCGCTTCCTCACCCCTCCTCCTTCTTCCCTGTAATCCGGTTGCAAGACAAACACTGCATGCAGAGTATTGACAGACAAAGTAAGCCATAAAAAAAGCAGCAGAGACAGCCATTCCAGGACTTTGTGATAAAGCAATTGCAAAGGGACTGTTCTTATGCGGTATATACGTGAGTATGTGTCTGTGGGGTAAAGGAACTAGGAAATAAGATACTGCTATTTCATATTTAGTGATAACATTAACACTAACAAACCAACGTGATGCCACTGGTTATTAAGAATTTTAATAGACTACATTGCCTTAAATTACTATCCCGAGATTTCAAAATAGAATTATCCTTGAATATGAGGACCGATTTGGCCCGACGGTTAGACCCTAGTTGAAACCACCTTTTGATACTAAGTTATTACAATCTATTGCATTATGGATGATAGGTAGAATTCCTAGCATTAAGCGGTAATGACACACGCCCACCTATGATCGAGACTGTACTACTAGTCGTACTAACAGTAGTTGTAGTACCCGAGTAGTAGTGGTAGCTAGTAGCGGTAGTAGTTCGCACTAGTACTAGTACTACTCACGTAGTACCAATGGTGTAGTTTTCGAGTAGTGGTAGTAGTAGTAGTAGTGCTATTATTACTAGTAGTAGTACAACTAGTAGCACTACAGTAGTAGTAGTAGTATAAGTAACGGTAGGAATAGAGTAGTAGTAGAGGTACAGTATCTATGATCGTAGTAGTTGTGATAGTAAGAGTAGCAGTAGTAGTAGCAGTAGTAGTAGTAACGGTAGGAATATAGTAGTAGTAGTAGAGGTAGAGGTAGAGTATCTGTGATCGTAGTACTTGTGATAGCAAAAGCAGTAGTTGTTGTTGTTGTAGTAATAGAAATTGTTGTACTAATAGAAAGTATTATTGCAGGAGCAGTAGGCGTTGTATCTGTAGTATTACATTGTAGTAGTGGTAACAGCTGAAGTAATAAAAGTAGTATAATAGTAGTGGTGCTCGTAGATTGTATACGAAGATGCTGCATGTGGAGGGTTCAGCCTTGGAAACATACTTGCATGGAAAGTAGTGCACAAATAACGTCTCTGTTCTGCATAATCGCAATGGTAGTCGTACTAGTAGTAATCCTCGTACTAATAGTAGTAGTAGTAATAGGAAGAGCTTTAACAGTAGTATAAGTAGTAGTAATAAGGATCAAATCGCATTTGGGTACGTATAGAGACGTATTGGACATTATGTATTTGCACGCACGAGCCATTAGAACATACTCGCGCGCAACGTAGTAGGGATCCCCTCTCTGCGCTTCTTCGCCCCAGGCAGCAGTGGCAGCAGCTCCACCACCTGCCAACGTTGTATTAGGCGCTGCCATATTGCTTCAATATAATTCCGTTTAGAGCGAATCTGGCTTTCTCATACTTGTGTAGACTTGTAGCCGCTGTGTTCTCCTTTTCATGTATATATATACATTTGCGTGTGTGTCTGTTGCAACAATACCCGCAGCAGCCTCCCTGCAAAAATGCGACCTGCAGGTTTCTCTGTATATATGTACATGTGAGTATTAGAGTATCACACCATATATTTCACATACCACTGCAGCACAAGTTATACCCAACTCTCATTCATATATATGTATATATATATACGTGAAAAACTATTTATTATACATATGTATACATAAGTGAGTACTTATATATATGTGCATATTTGTGTTAATAATAGCACCGCCCACAG
>NW_026697593.1:0-57012 GCF_030435755.1 Ochotona princeps
TTGTGGAGCATTCGTTTGTGTGGGATGCTGTACCAGGTTCATTTCAATCCTAGGCACTCAAAGGGCACTAAGAATAGAGTGTGAAAGCTGAGTTTCCTTGAGAGCTGCTTGGATTCCTGATGTGTGTGAAGTTAGTGAGTCAAATGGAGTTGTTCTCCACAAGAACCACTCGGCTGATCCTTCTTCAATATGCCCTTCACCAACATGCAGTGTTTCCTTGATTGAGTTAGCTGTCACACCAATATTTGCGTCTAGAGCCTTTGCATTGAGGGCTATCTGAACGACTGTGGCGCTGAAGTTGCCTGTGAATGTGGAGTTGGTGGCAAGTGAAACCCGCATGTGGAGCATTCTTTTTGTGGGATGCTCTACCAGTTTCATTCCTAGATAATGCACTCAAAGGGCACTAATCATAGAGTGTAAAAACTGAGTTTCCTTGAGAGCTGCTTGGAAGCCTGATGCTGTGTGAAGTTAGTGAGCCAAATGGAGTTGTTCTCCCACAAGAACCACTCGGCTGATCCTTCTTCAATATGCCCTTCACCAACATGCAGTGTTTCCTTGATTGAATTAGCTCTCACACCAATATTTGTGTCTAGAGCCTTTGCATTGAGGGCTATCTGAAAACGGCTGTGGCGCTGAAGTTGCCTGTGAATGTGGAGTTGGTGGCATGTGAAACCCGCATGTGGAGCATTCGTTTGTGAGGGATGTTCACCAAGCTTCATTTCAGTCCTAGGCACTCAAAGGACACTAAGCATAGAGTGTGAAAACTGAGTTTCCTTGAGAGCTGCTTGGAAGCCTGATGGTGTGTGAAGTTAGTGAGCCAAATGGAGTTGTTCTCCACAAGAACCACTCTGCTGATCCTTCTTCAACATGCCCTTCACCAACATGCAGTGTTTCCTTGATTGAATTAGCTCTCACACCAATATTTGCGTCTAGAGCCTTTGCATTGAGGGCTATCTGAAAACGGCTGTGGCGCTGAAGTTGCCTGAGAATATGGAATTGGTGGCATGTGAAACCCGCATGTGGAGCATTTCGTTTGTGTGGGATGCTGTACCAGATTCATTTCAATCCTAGGCACTCAAAGGGCACTAAGAATAGAGTGTGAAAGCTGAGTTTCCTTGAGAGCTGCTTGGATTCCTGATGGTGTGTGAAGTTAGTGAGTCAAATGGAGTTGTTCTCCCACAAGAACCACTCGTCTGATCCTTCTTCAATATGCCCTTCACCAACATGCAGTGTTTCCTTGATTGAGTTAGCTGTCACACCAATATTTGCGTCTAGAGCCTTTGCATTGAGGGCTATCTGAAACGACTGTGGCGCTGAAGTTGCCTGTGAATGTGGAGTTGGTGGCAAGTGAAACCCGCATGTGGAGCATTCTTTTTTGTGGATGCTTTACCAGGTTCATTCCTAGATAATGCACTCAAAGGGCACTAAGCATAGAGTGTGAAAACTGAGTTTCCTTGAGAGCTGCTTGAAGCCTGATGCTGTGTGAAGTTAGTGAGCCAAATGGAGTTGTTCTCCCACAAGAACCACTCGGCTGATCCTTCTTCAATATGCCCTTCACCAAATTGCAGTGTTTCCTTGATTGAATTAGCTCTCACACCAATATTTGCGTCTAGAGCCTTTGCATTGAGGGCTATCTGAAAACGGCTGTGCGCTGAAGTTGCCTGTGAATGTGGAGTTGGTGGCATGTGAAACCCGCATGTGGAGCATTCGTTTGTGTGGGATGCTCTACCAGCTTCATTTCAGTCCTAGGCACTCAAAGGACACTAAGCATAGAGTGTGAAAACTGAGTTTCCTTGAGAGCTGCTTGGAAGCCTGATGGTGTGTGAAGTTAGTGAGCCAAATGGAGTTGTTCTCCCACAAGAACCACTCGGCTGATCTTTCTTCAATATGCCCTTCACCAACATGCAGTGTTTCCTTGATTGAATTAGCTCTCACACCAATATTTGCGTCTAGATCCTTTGCATTGAGGGCTATCTGAAAACGGCTGTGGCGCTGAAGTTGCCTGTGAATGTGGAGTTGGTGGCATGTGAAACCCGCATGTGGAGCATTCGTTTGTGTGGGATGCTCACCAAGCTTCATTTCAGTCCTATGCACTTGAAGGGCACTAAGCATGGAGTGTGAAAACTGAGTTTCCTTGAGAGCTTCTTGGAAGCCTGATGGTGTGTGAAGTTAGTGAGTCAAATGGAGTTGTTCTCCCACAAGAACCACTGGGCTGATCCTTCTTCAATATGCCCTTCACCAACATGCAGTGTTTCCTTGATTGAATTAGCTCTCACACCAATATTTGCGTCTAGATCCTTTGCATTGAGGGCTATCTGAAAACGGCTGTGGCGCTGAAGTTGCCTGTGAATGTGGAGTTGGTGGCATGTGAAACCCGCATGTGGAGCATTCGTTTGTGTGGGATGCTCACCAAGCTTCATTTCAGTCCTATGCACTTGAAGGGCACTAAGCATGGAGTGTGAAAACTGAGTTTCCTTGAGAGCTTCTTGGAAGCCTGATGGTGTGTGAAGTTAGTGAGTCAAATGGAGTTGTTCTCCCACAAGAACCACTGGGCTGATCCTTCTTCAATATGCCCTTCACCAACATGCAGTGTTTCCTTGATTGTATTAGCTCTCACACCAATATTTGCATCTACAGCCTTTGCATTGAGAGCTATCTGAAAACGGCTGTTGCGCTGAAGTTGCCTGTGAATGTGGAGTTGGTGGCATGTGAAACCCGCATGTGGAGCATTCGTTTGTGTGGGATGCACACCCAGCTTCATTTCATTCCTAGGCACTCCAAGGGCACTTAGCATAGAGTGTGAAAAGTGAGTTTCCTTGAGAGCTGCTTGGATTCCTGATGGTGTGTGAAGTTAGTGAGCCAAATGGAGTTTTTCTCCCACAAGAACCACTCGGCTGATCCTTCTTCAATATGCCCTTCACCAACATGCAGTGTTTCCTTGATTGAATTAGCTCTCACACCAATATTCGTGTCTAGAGCCTTTGCATTGAGGGCTATCTGAAAACGGCTGTGGCGCTGAAGTTGCCTGTGAATGTGGAGTTGGTGGCATGTGAAACCCGCATGTGGAGCATTCGTTTGTGTGGGATGCTCACCAAGCTTCATTTCTAGATAATGCACTCAAAGGGCACTAAGCATAGAGTGTGAAAACTGAGTTTCCTTGAGAGCTGCTTGGAAGCCTGATGCTGTGTGAAGTTAGTGAGCCAAATGGAGTTGTTCTCCCACAAGAACCACTCGGCTGATCCTTCTTCAATATGCCCTTCACCAACATGCAGTGTTTCCTTGATTGAATTAGCTCTCACACCAATATTTGCCTTTGGAGCCTTTGCATTGAGGGCTATCTGAAAACGGCTGTGGCGCTGAAGTTGCCTGTGAATGTGGAGTTGGTGGCATGTGAAACCCGCATGTGGAGCATTCGTTTGTGTGGGATGCTCTACCAGGTTCATTCCTAGATAATGCACTCAAAGGGCACTAAGCATAGAGTGTGAAAACAGAGTTTCCTTGAGAGCTGCTTGGAAGCCTGATGCTGTGTGAAGTTAGTGAGCCCAAATGGAGTTGTTCTCCCACAAGAACCACTCTGCTGATCCTTCTTCAATATGCCCTTCACCAACATGCAGTGTTTCCTTGATTGAATTAGCTCTCACACCAATATTTGCGTCTAGAGCCTTTGCATTGAGGGCTATCTGAAAACGGCTGTGGCGCTGAAGTTGCCTGAGAATGTGGAATTGGTGGCATGTGAAACCCGCATGTGGAGCATTCGTTTGTGTGGGATGCTGTACCAGGTTCATTTCAATCCTAGGCACTCAAAGGGCACTAAGAATAGAGTGTGAAAGCTGAGTTTCCTTGAGAGCTGCTTGGATTCCTGATGGTGTGTGAAGTTAGTGAGTCAAATGGAGTTGTTCTCCCACAAGAACCACTCGGCTGATCCTTCTTCAATATGCCCTTCACCAACATGCAGTGTTTCCTTGATTGAGTTAGCTGTCACACCAATATTTGCGTCTAGAGCCTTTGCATTGAGGGCTATCTGAAACGACTGTGGCGCTGAAGTTGCCTGTGAATGTGGAGTTGGTGGCAAGTGAAACCCGCATGTGGAGCATTCTTTTTTGTGGGATGCTCTACCAGTTTCATTCCTAGATAATGCACTCAAAGGGCACTAATCATAGAGTGTAAAAACTGAGTTTCCTTGAGAGCTGCTTGGAAGCCTGATGCTGTGTGAAGTTAGTGAGCCAAATGGAGTTGTTCTCCCACAAGAACCACTCGGCTGATCCTTCTTCAATATGCCCTTCACCAACATGCAGTGTTTCCTTGATTGAATTAGCTCTCACACCAATATTTGTGTCTAGAGCCTTTGCATTGAGGGCTATCTGAAAACGGCTGTGGCGCTGAAGTTGCCTGTGAATGTGGAGTTGGTGGCATGTGAAACCCGCATGTGGAGCATTCGTTTGTGAGGGATGTTCACCAAGCTTCATTTCAGTCCTAGGCACTCAAAGGACACTAAGCATAGAGTGTGAAAACTGAGTTTCCTTGAGAGCTGCTTGGAAGCCTGATGGTGTGTGAAGTTAGTGAGCCAAATGGAGTTGTTCTCCCACAAGAACCACTCTGCTGATCCTTCTTCAATATGCCCTTCACCAACATGCAGTGTTTCCTTGATTGAATTAGCTCTCACACCAATATTTGCGTCTAGAGCCTTTGCATTGAGGGCTATCTGAAAACGGCTGTGGCGCTGAAGTTGCCTGAGAATATGGAATTGGTGGCATGTGAAACCCGCATGTGGAGCATTCGTTTGTGTGGGATGCTGTACCAGATTCATTTCAATCCTAGGCACTCAAAGGGCACTAAGAATAGAGTGTGAAAGCTGAGTTTCCTTGAGAGCTGCTTGGATTCCTGATGGTGTGTGAAGTTAGTGAGTCAAATGGAGTTGTTCTCCCACAAGAACCACTCGTCTGATCCTTCTTCAATATGCCCTTCACCAACATGCAGTGTTTCCTTGATTGAGTTAGCTGTCACACCAATATTTGCGTCTAGAGCCTTTGCATTGAGGGCTATCTGAAACGACTGTGGCGCTGAAGTTGCCTGTGAATGTGGAGTTGGTGGCAAGTGAAACCCGCATGTGGAGCATTCTTTTTGTGGGATGCTTTACCAGGTTCATTCCTAGATAATGCACTCAAAGGGCACTAAGCATAGAGTGTGAAAACTGAGTTTCCTTGAGAGCTGCTTGGAAGCCTGATGCTGTGTGAAGTTAGTGAGCCAAATGGAGTTGTTCTCCCACAAGAACCACTCGGCTGATCCTTCTTCAATATGCCCTTCACCAAATTGCAGTGTTTCCTTGATTGAATTAGCTCTCACACCAATATTTGCGTCTAGAGCCTTTGCATTGAGGGCTATCTGAAAACGGCTGTGGCGCTGAAGTTGCCTGTGAATGTGGAGTTGGTGGCATGTGAAACCCGCATGTGGAGCATTCGTTTGCGTGGGATGCTGTACCAGGTTCATTTCAATCCTAGGCACTCAAAGGGCACTAAGAATAGAGTGTGAAAGCTGAGTTTCCTTGAGAGCTGCTTGGATTCCTGATGGTGTGTGAAGTTAGTGAGTCAAATGGAGTTGTTCTCCCACAAGAACCACTCGGCTGATCCTTCTTCAATATGCCCTTCACCAACATGCAGTGTTTCCTTGATTGAGTTAGCTGTCACACCAATATTTGCGTCTAGAGCCTTTGCATTGAGGGCTATCTGAAACGACTGTGGCGCTGAAGTTGCCTGTGAATGTGGAGTTGGTGGCAAGTGAAACCCGCATGTGGAGCATTCTTTTTTGTGGGATGCTCTACCAGTTTCATTCCTAGATAATGCACTCAAAGGGCACTAATCATAGAGTGTAAAAACTGAGTTTCCTTGAGAGCTGCTTGGAAGCCTGATGCTGTGTGAAGTTAGTGAGCCAAATGGAGTTGTTCTCCCACAAGAACCACTCGGCTGATCCTTCTTCAATATGCCCTTCACCAACATGCAGTGTTTCCTTGATTGAATTAGCTCTCACACCAATATTTGTGTCTAGAGCCTTTGCATTGAGGGCTATCTGAAAACGGCTGTGGCGCTGAAGTTGCCTGTGAATGTGGAGTTGGTGGCATGTGAAACCCGCATGTGGAGCATTCGTTTGTGAGGGATGTTCACCAAGCTTCATTTCAGTCCTAGGCACTCAAAGGACACTAAGCATAGAGTGTGAAAACTGAGTTTCCTTGAGAGCTGCTTGGAAGCCTGATGGTGTGTGAAGTTAGTGAGCCAAATGGAGTTGTTCTCCCACAAGAACCACTCTGCTGATCCTTCTTCAATATGCCCTTCACCAACATGCAGTGTTTCCTTGATTGAATTAGCTCTCACACCAATATTTGCGTCTAGAGCCTTTGCATTGAGGGCTATCTGAAAACGGCTGTGGCGCTGAAGTTGCCTGAGAATATGGAATTGGTGGCATGTGAAACCCGCATGTGGAGCATTCGTTTGTGTGGGATGCTGTACCAGATTCATTTCAATCCTAGGCACTCAAAGGGCACTAAGAATAGAGTGTGAAAGCTGAGTTTCCTTGAGAGCTGCTTGGATTCCTGATGGTGTGTGAAGTTAGTGAGTCAAATGGAGTTGTTCTCCCACAAGAACCACTCGTCTGATCCTTCTTCAATATGCCCTTCACCAACATGCAGTGTTTCCTTGATTGAGTTAGCTGTCACACCAATATTTGCGTCTAGAGCCTTTGCATTGAGGGCTATCTGAAACGACTGTGGCGCTGAAGTTGCCTGTGAATGTGGAGTTGGTGGCAAGTGAAACCCGCATGTGGAGCATTCTTTTTTGTGGGATGCTTTACCAGGTTCATTCCTAGATAATGCACTCAAAGGGCACTAAGCATAGAGTGTGAAAACTGAGTTTCCTTGAGAGCTGCTTGGAAGCCTGATGCTGTGTGAAGTTAGTGAGCCAAATGGAGTTGTTCTCCCACAAGAACCACTCGGCTGATCCTTCTTCAATATGCCCTTCACCAAATTGCAGTGTTTCCTTGATTGAATTAGCTCTCACACCAATATTTGCGTCTAGAGCCTTTGCATTGAGGGCTATCTGAAAACGGCTGTGGCGCTGAAGTTGCCTGTGAATGTGGAGTTGGTGGCATGTGAAACCCGCATGTGGAGCATTCGTTTGTGTGGGATGCTCTACCAGCTTCATTTCAGTCCTAGGCACTCAAAGGACACTAAGCATAGAGTGTGAAAACTGAGTTTCCTTGAGAGCTGCTTGGAAGCCTGATGGTGTGTGAAGTTAGTGAGCCAAATGGAGTTGTTCTCCCACAAGAACCACTCGGCTGATCCTTCTTCAATATGCCCTTCACCAACATGCAGTGTTTCCTTGATTGAATTAGCTCTCACACCAATGTTTGCGTCTAGAGCCTTTGCATTGAGGGCTATCTGAAAACGGCTGTGGCGCTGAAGTTGCCTGTGAATGTGGAGTTGGTGGCATGTGAAACCCGCATGTGGAGCATTCGTTTGTGTGGGATGTTCACCAAGCTTCATTTCAGGCCTAGGCACTCAAAGGGCACTAATCATAGAGTGTGAAAACTGAGTTTCCTTGAGAGCTGCTTGGAAGCCTGATGCTGTGTGAAGTTAGTGAGCCAAATGGATTTGTTCTCCCACAAGAACCACTCGGCTGATCCTTCTTCAATATGCCCTTCACCAACATGCAGTGTTTCCTTGATTGAATTAGCTCTCACACCAATATTTGTGTCTAGAGCCTTTGCATTGAGGGCTATCTGAAAACGGCTGTGGCGCTGAAGTTGCCTGTGAATGTGGAGTTGGTGGCATGTGAAACCCGCATGTGGAGCATTCGTTTGTGAGGGATGTTCACCAAGCTTCATTTCAGTCCTAGGCACTCAAAGGACACTAAGCATAGAGTGTGAAAACTAAGTTTCCTTGAGAGCTGCTTGGAAGCCTGATGGTGTGTGAAGTTAGTGAGCCAAATGGAGTTATTCTCCCACAAGAACCACTCGGCTGATCTTTCTTCAATATGCCCTTCACCAACATGCAGTGTTTCCTTGATTGAATTAGCTCTCACACCAATATTTGCGTCTAGATCCTTTGCATTGAGGGCTATCTGAAAACGGCTGTGGCGCTGAAGTTGCCTGTGAATGTGGAGTTGGTGGCATGTGAAACCCGCATGTGGAGCATTCGTTTGTGTGGGATGCTCACCAAGCTTCATTTCAGTCCTATGCACTTGAAGGGCACTAAGCATGGAGTGTGAAAACTGAGTTTCCTTGAGAGCTTCTTGGAAGCCTGATGGTGTGTGAAGTTAGTGAGTCAAATGGAGTTGTTCTCCCACAAGAACCACTGGGCTGATCCTTCTTCAATATGCCCTTCACCAACATGCAGTGTTTCCTTGATTGTATTAGCTCTCACACCAATATTTGCATCTACAGCCTTTGCATTGAGAGCTATCTGAAAACGGCTGTTGCGCTGAAGTTGCCTGTGAATGTGGAGTTGGTGGCATGTGAAACCCGCATGTGGAGCATTCGTTTGTGTGGGATGCACACCCAGCTTCATTTCATTCCTAGGCACTCCAAGGGCACTTAGCATAGAGTGTGAAAAGTGAGTTTCCTTGAGAGCTGCTTGGATTCCTGATGGTGTGTGAAGTTAGTGAGCCAAATGGAGTTTTTCTCCCACAAGAACCACTCGGCTGATCCTTCTTCAATATGCCCTTCACCAACATGCAGTGTTTCCTTGATTGAATTAGCTCTCACACCAATATTCGTGTCTAGAGCCTTTGCATTGAGGGCTATCTGAAAACGGCTGTGGCGCTGAAGTTGCCTGTGAATGTGGAGTTGGTGGCATGTGAAACCCGCATGTGGAGCATTCGTTTGTGTGGGATGCTCACCAAGCTTCATTTCTAGATAATGCACTCAAAGGGCACTAAGCATAGAGTGTGAAAACTGAGTTTCCTTGAGAGCTGCTTGGAAGCCTGATGCTGTGTGAAGTTAGTGAGCCAAATGGAGTTGTTCTCCCACAAGAACCACTCGGCTGATCCTTCTTCAATATGCCCTTCACCAACATGCAGTGTTTCCTTGATTGAATTAGCTCTCACACCAATATTTGCCTTTGGAGCCTTTGCATTGAGGGCTATCTGAAAACGGCTGTGGCGCTGAAGTTGCCTGTGAATGTGGAGTTGGTGGCATGTGAAACCCGCATGTGGAGCATTCGTTTGTGTGGGATGCTCTACCAGGTTCATTCCTAGATAATGCACTCAAAGGGCACTAAGCATAGAGTGTGAAAACAGAGTTTCCTTGAGAGCTGCTTGGAAGCCTGATGCTGTGTGAAGTTAGTGAGCCAAATGGAGTTGTTCTCCCACAAGAACCACTCTGCTGATCCTTCTTCAATATGCCCTTCACCAACATGCAGTGTTTCCTTGATTGAATTAGCTCTCACACCAATATTTGCGTCTAGAGCCTTTGCATTGAGGGCTATCTGAAAACGGCTGTGGCGCTGAAGTTGCCTGAGAATGTGGAATTGGTGGCATGTGAAACCCGCATGTGGAGCATTCGTTTGTGTGGGATGCTGTACCAGGTTCATTTCAATCCTAGGCACTCAAAGGGCACTAAGAATAGAGTGTGAAAGCTGAGTTTCCTTGAGAGCTGCTTGGATTCCTGATGGTGTGTGAAGTTAGTGAGTCAAATGGAGTTGTTCTCCCACAAGAACCACTCGGCTGATCCTTCTTCAATATGCCCTTCACCAACATGCAGTGTTTCCTTGATTGAGTTAGCTGTCACACCAATATTTGCGTCTAGAGCCTTTGCATTGAGGGCTATCTGAAACGACTGTGGCGCTGAAGTTGCCTGTGAATGTGGAGTTGGTGGCAAGTGAAACCCGCATGTGGAGCATTCTTTTTTGTGGGATGCTCTACCAGTTTCATTCCTAGATAATGCACTCAAAGGGCACTAATCATAGAGTGTAAAAACTGAGTTTCCTTGAGAGCTGCTTGGAAGCCTGATGCTGTGTGAAGTTAGTGAGCCAAATGGAGTTGTTCTCCCACAAGAACCACTCGGCTGATCCTTCTTCAATATGCCCTTCACCAACATGCAGTGTTTCCTTGATTGAATTAGCTCTCACACCAATATTTGTGTCTAGAGCCTTTGCATTGAGGGCTATCTGAAAACGGCTGTGGCGCTGAAGTTGCCTGTGAATGTGGAGTTGGTGGCATGTGAAACCCGCATGTGGAGCATTCGTTTGTGAGGGATGTTCACCAAGCTTCATTTCAGTCCTAGGCACTCAAAGGACACTAAGCATAGAGTGTGAAAACTGAGTTTCCTTGAGAGCTGCTTGGAAGCCTGATGGTGTGTGAAGTTAGTGAGCCAAATGGAGTTGTTCTCCCACAAGAACCACTCTGCTGATCCTTCTTCAATATGCCCTTCACCAACATGCAGTGTTTCCTTGATTGAATTAGCTCTCACACCAATATTTGCGTCTAGAGCCTTTGCATTGAGGGCTATCTGAAAACGGCTGTGGCGCTGAAGTTGCCTGAGAATATGGAATTGGTGGCATGTGAAACCCGCATGTGGAGCATTCGTTTGTGTGGGATGCTGTACCAGATTCATTTCAATCCTAGGCACTCAAAGGGCACTAAGAATAGAGTGTGAAAGCTGAGTTTCCTTGAGAGCTGCTTGGATTCCTGATGGTGTGTGAAGTTAGTGAGTCAAATGGAGTTGTTCTCCCACAAGAACCACTCGTCTGATCCTTCTTCAATATGCCCTTCACCAACATGCAGTGTTTCCTTGATTGAGTTAGCTGTCACACCAATATTTGCGTCTAGAGCCTTTGCATTGAGGGCTATCTGAAACGACTGTGGCGCTGAAGTTGCCTGTGAATGTGGAGTTGGTGGCAAGTGAAACCCGCATGTGGAGCATTCTTTTTTGTGGGATGCTTTACCAGGTTCATTCCTAGATAATGCACTCAAAGGGCACTAAGCATAGAGTGTGAAAACTGAGTTTCCTTGAGAGCTGCTTGGAAGCCTGATGCTGTGTGAAGTTAGTGAGCCAAATGGAGTTGTTCTCCCACAAGAACCACTCGGCTGATCCTTCTTCAATATGCCCTTCACCAAATTGCAGTGTTTCCTTGATTGAATTAGCTCTCACACCAATATTTGCGTCTAGAGCCTTTGCATTGAGGGCTATCTGAAAACGGCTGTGGCGCTGAAGTTGCCTGTGAATGTGGAGTTGGTGGCATGTGAAACCCGCATGTGGAGCATTCGTTTGTGTGGGATGCTGTACCAGGTTCATTTCAATCCTAGGCACTCAAAGGGCACTAAGAATAGAGTGTGAAAGCTGAGTTTCCTTGAGAGCTGCTTGGATTCCTGATGGTGTGTGAAGTTAGTGAGTCAAATGGAGTTGTTCTCCCACAAGAACCACTCGGCTGATCCTTCTTCAATATGCCCTTCACCAACATGCAGTGTTTCCTTGATTGAGTTAGCTGTCACACCAATATTTGCGTCTAGAGCCTTTGCATTGAGGGCTATCTGAAACGACTGTGGCGCTGAAGTTGCCTGTGAATGTGGAGTTGGTGGCAAGTGAAACCCGCATGTGGAGCATTCTTTTTTGTGGGATGCTCTACCAGTTTCATTCCTAGATAATGCACTCAAAGGGCACTAATCATAGAGTGTAAAAACTGAGTTTCCTTGAGAGCTGCTTGGAAGCCTGATGCTGTGTGAAGTTAGTGAGCCAAATGGAGTTGTTCTCCCACAAGAACCACTCGGCTGATCCTTCTTCAATATGCCCTTCACCAACATGCAGTGTTTCCTTGATTGAATTAGCTCTCACACCAATATTTGTGTCTAGAGCCTTTGCATTGAGGGCTATCTGAAAACGGCTGTGGCGCTGAAGTTGCCTGTGAATGTGGAGTTGGTGGCATGTGAAACCCGCATGTGGAGCATTCGTTTGTGAGGGATGTTCACCAAGCTTCATTTCAGTCCTAGGCACTCAAAGGACACTAAGCATAGAGTGTGAAAACTGAGTTTCCTTGAGAGCTGCTTGGAAGCCTGATGGTGTGTGAAGTTAGTGAGCCAAATGGAGTTGTTCTCCCACAAGAACCACTCTGCTGATCCTTCTTCAACATGCCCTTCACCAACATGCAGTGTTTCCTTGATTGAATTAGCTCTCACACCAATATTTGCGTCTAGAGCCTTTGCATTGAGGGCTATCTGAAAACGGCTGTGGCGCTGAAGTTGCCTGAGAATATGGAATTGGTGGCATGTGAAACCCGCATGTGGAGCATTCGTTTGTGTGGGATGCTGTACCAGATTCATTTCAATCCTAGGCACTCAAAGGGCACTAAGAATAGAGTGTGAAAGCTGAGTTTCCTTGAGAGCTGCTTGGATTCCTGATGGTGTGTGAAGTTAGTGAGTCAAATGGAGTTGTTCTCCCACAAGAACCACTCGTCTGATCCTTCTTCAATATGCCCTTCACCAACATGCAGTGTTTCCTTGATTGAGTTAGCTGTCACACCAATATTTGCGTCTAGAGCCTTTGCATTGAGGGCTATCTGAAACGACTGTGGCGCTGAAGTTGCCTGTGAATGTGGAGTTGGTGGCAAGTGAAACCCGCATGTGGAGCATTCTTTTTTGTGGGATGCTTTACCAGGTTCATTCCTAGATAATGCACTCAAAGGGCACTAAGCATAGAGTGTGAAAACTGAGTTTCCTTGAGAGCTGCTTGGAAGCCTGATGGTGTGTGAAGTTAGTGAGCCAAATGGAGTTGTTCTCCCACAAGAACCACTCGGCTGATCTTTCTTCAATATGCCCTTCACCAACATGCAGTGTTTCCTTGATTGAATTAGCTCTCACACCAATATTTGCGTCTAGATCCTTTGCATTGAGGGCTATCTGAAAACGGCTGTGGCGCTGAAGTTGCCTGTGAATGTGGAGTTGGTGGCATGTGAAACCCGCATGTGGAGCATTCGTTTGTGTGGGATGCTCACCAAGCTTCATTTCAGTCCTATGCACTTGAAGGGCACTAAGCATGGAGTGTGAAAACTGAGTTTCCTTGAGAGCTTCTTGGAAGCCTGATGGTGTGTGAAGTTAGTGAGTCAAATGGAGTTGTTCTCCCACAAGAACCACTGGGCTGATCCTTCTTCAATATGCCCTTCACCAACATGCAGTGTTTCCTTGATTGAATTAGCTCTCACACCAATATTTGCGTCTAGATCCTTTGCATTGAGGGCTATCTGAAAACGGCTGTGGCGCTGAAGTTGCCTGTGAATGTGGAGTTGGTGGCATGTGAAACCCGCATGTGGAGCATTCGTTTGTGTGGGATGCTCACCAAGCTTCATTTCAGTCCTATGCACTTGAAGGGCACTAAGCATGGAGTGTGAAAACTGAGTTTCCTTGAGAGCTTCTTGGAAGCCTGATGGTGTGTGAAGTTAGTGAGTCAAATGGAGTTGTTCTCCCACAAGAACCACTGGGCTGATCCTTCTTCAATATGCCCTTCACCAACATGCAGTGTTTCCTTGATTGTATTAGCTCTCACACCAATATTTGCATCTACAGCCTTTGCATTGAGAGCTATCTGAAAACGGCTGTTGCGCTGAAGTTGCCTGTGAATGTGGAGTTGGTGGCATGTGAAACCCGCATGTGGAGCATTCGTTTGTGTGGGATGCACACCCAGCTTCATTTCATTCCTAGGCACTCCAAGGGCACTTAGCATAGAGTGTGAAAAGTGAGTTTCCTTGAGAGCTGCTTGGATTCCTGATGGTGTGTGAAGTTAGTGAGCCAAATGGAGTTTTTCTCCCACAAGAACCACTCGGCTGATCCTTCTTCAATATGCCCTTCACCAACATGCAGTGTTTCCTTGATTGAATTAGCTCTCACACCAATATTCGTGTCTAGAGCCTTTGCATTGAGGGCTATCTGAAAACGGCTGTGGCGCTGAAGTTGCCTGTGAATGTGGAGTTGGTGGCATGTGAAACCCGCATGTGGAGCATTCGTTTGTGTGGGATGCTCACCAAGCTTCATTTCTAGATAATGCACTCAAAGGGCACTAAGCATAGAGTGTGAAAACTGAGTTTCCTTGAGAGCTGCTTGGAAGCCTGATGCTGTGTGAAGTTAGTGAGCCAAATGGAGTTGTTCTCCCACAAGAACCACTCGGCTGATCCTTCTTCAATATGCCCTTCACCAACATGCAGTGTTTCCTTGATTGAATTAGCTCTCACACCAATATTTGCCTTTGGAGCCTTTGCATTGAGGGCTATCTGAAAACGGCTGTGGCGCTGAAGTTGCCTGTGAATGTGGAGTTGGTGGCATGTGAAACCCGCATGTGGAGCATTCGTTTGTGTGGGATGCTCTACCAGCTTCATTTCAGTCCTAGGCACTCAAAGGACACTAAGCATAGAGTGTGAAAACTGAGTTTCCTTGAGAGCTGCTTGGAAGCCTGATGGTGTGTGAAGTTAGTGAGCCAAATGGAGTTGTTCTCCCACAAGAACCACTCGGCTGATCTTTCTTCAATATGCCCTTCACCAACATGCAGTGTTTCCTTGATTGAATTAGCTCTCACACCAATATTTGCGTCTAGATCCTTTGCATTGAGGGCTATCTGAAAACGGCTGTGGCGCTGAAGTTGCCTGTGAATGTGGAGTTGGTGGCATGTGAAACCCGCATGTGGAGCATTCGTTTGTGTGGGATGCTCACCAAGCTTCATTTCAGTCCTATGCACTTGAAGGGCACTAAGCATGGAGTGTGAAAACTGAGTTTCCTTGAGAGCTTCTTGGAAGCCTGATGGTGTGTGAAGTTAGTGAGTCAAATGGAGTTGTTCTCCCACAAGAACCACTGGGCTGATCCTTCTTCAATATGCCCTTCACCAACATGCAGTGTTTCCTTGATTGAATTAGCTCTCACACCAATATTTGCGTCTAGATCCTTTGCATTGAGGGCTATCTGAAAACGGCTGTGGCGCTGAAGTTGCCTGTGAATGTGGAGTTGGTGGCATGTGAAACCCGCATGTGGAGCATTCGTTTGTGTGGGATGCTCACCAAGCTTCATTTCAGTCCTATGCACTTGAAGGGCACTAAGCATGGAGTGTGAAAACTGAGTTTCCTTGAGAGCTTCTTGGAAGCCTGATGGTGTGTGAAGTTAGTGAGTCAAATGGAGTTGTTCTCCCACAAGAACCACTGGGCTGATCCTTCTTCAATATGCCCTTCACCAACATGCAGTGTTTCCTTGATTGTATTAGCTCTCACACCAATATTTGCATCTACAGCCTTTGCATTGAGAGCTATCTGAAAACGGCTGTTGCGCTGAAGTTGCCTGTGAATGTGGAGTTGGTGGCATGTGAAACCCGCATGTGGAGCATTCGTTTGTGTGGGATGCACACCCAGCTTCATTTCATTCCTAGGCACTCCAAGGGCACTTAGCATAGAGTGTGAAAAGTGAGTTTCCTTGAGAGCTGCTTGGATTCCTGATGGTGTGTGAAGTTAGTGAGCCAAATGGAGTTTTTCTCCCACAAGAACCACTCGGCTGATCCTTCTTCAATATGCCCTTCACCAACATGCAGTGTTTCCTTGATTGAATTAGCTCTCACACCAATATTCGTGTCTAGAGCCTTTGCATTGAGGGCTATCTGAAAACGGCTGTGGCGCTGAAGTTGCCTGTGAATGTGGAGTTGGTGGCATGTGAAACCCGCATGTGGAGCATTCGTTTGTGTGGGATGCTCACCAAGCTTCATTTCTAGATAATGCACTCAAAGGGCACTAAGCATAGAGTGTGAAAACTGAGTTTCCTTGAGAGCTGCTTGGAAGCCTGATGCTGTGTGAAGTTAGTGAGCCAAATGGAGTTGTTCTCCCACAAGAACCACTCGGCTGATCCTTCTTCAATATGCCCTTCACCAACATGCAGTGTTTCCTTGATTGAATTAGCTCTCACACCAATATTTGCCTTTGGAGCCTTTGCATTGAGGGCTATCTGAAAACGGCTGTGGCGCTGAAGTTGCCTGTGAATGTGGAGTTGGTGGCATGTGAAACCCGCATGTGGAGCATTCGTTTGTGTGGGATGCTCTACCAGGTTCATTCCTAGATAATGCACTCAAAGGGCACTAAGCATAGAGTGTGAAAACAGAGTTTCCTTGAGAGCTGCTTGGAAGCCTGATGCTGTGTGAAGTTAGTGAGCCAAATGGAGTTGTTCTCCCACAAGAACCACTCTGCTGATCCTTCTTCAATATGCCCTTCACCAACATGCAGTGTTTCCTTGATTGAATTAGCTCTCACACCAATATTTGCGTCTAGAGCCTTTGCATTGAGGGCTATCTGAAAACGGCTGTGGCGCTGAAGTTGCCTGAGAATGTGGAATTGGTGGCATGTGAAACCCGCATGTGGAGCATTCGTTTGTGTGGGATGCTGTACCAGGTTCATTTCAATCCTAGGCACTCAAAGGGCACTAAGAATAGAGTGTGAAAGCTGAGTTTCCTTGAGAGCTGCTTGGATTCCTGATGGTGTGTGAAGTTAGTGAGTCAAATGGAGTTGTTCTCCCACAAGAACCACTCGGCTGATCCTTCTTCAATATGCCCTTCACCAACATGCAGTGTTTCCTTGATTGAGTTAGCTGTCACACCAATATTTGCGTCTAGAGCCTTTGCATTGAGGGCTATCTGAAACGACTGTGGCGCTGAAGTTGCCTGTGAATGTGGAGTTGGTGGCAAGTGAAACCCGCATGTGGAGCATTCTTTTTTGTGGGATGCTCTACCAGTTTCATTCCTAGATAATGCACTCAAAGGGCACTAATCATAGAGTGTAAAAACTGAGTTTCCTTGAGAGCTGCTTGGAAGCCTGATGCTGTGTGAAGTTAGTGAGCCAAATGGAGTTGTTCTCCCACAAGAACCACTCGGCTGATCCTTCTTCAATATGCCCTTCACCAACATGCAGTGTTTCCTTGATTGAATTAGCTCTCACACCAATATTTGTGTCTAGAGCCTTTGCATTGAGGGCTATCTGAAAACGGCTGTGGCGCTGAAGTTGCCTGTGAATGTGGAGTTGGTGGCATGTGAAACCCGCATGTGGAGCATTCGTTTGTGAGGGATGTTCACCAAGCTTCATTTCAGTCCTAGGCACTCAAAGGACACTAAGCATAGAGTGTGAAAACTGAGTTTCCTTGAGAGCTGCTTGGAAGCCTGATGGTGTGTGAAGTTAGTGAGCCAAATGGAGTTGTTCTCCCACAAGAACCACTCTGCTGATCCTTCTTCAATATGCCCTTCACCAACATGCAGTGTTTCCTTGATTGAATTAGCTCTCACACCAATATTTGCGTCTAGAGCCTTTGCATTGAGGGCTATCTGAAAACGGCTGTGGCGCTGAAGTTGCCTGAGAATATGGAATTGGTGGCATGTGAAACCCGCATGTGGAGCATTCGTTTGTGTGGGATGCTGTACCAGATTCATTTCAATCCTAGGCACTCAAAGGGCACTAAGAATAGAGTGTGAAAGCTGAGTTTCCTTGAGAGCTGCTTGGATTCCTGATGGTGTGTGAAGTTAGTGAGTCAAATGGAGTTGTTCTCCCACAAGAACCACTCGTCTGATCCTTCTTCAATATGCCCTTCACCAACATGCAGTGTTTCCTTGATTGAGTTAGCTGTCACACCAATATTTGCGTCTAGAGCCTTTGCATTGAGGGCTATCTGAAACGACTGTGGCGCTGAAGTTGCCTGTGAATGTGGAGTTGGTGGCAAGTGAAACCCGCATGTGGAGCATTCTTTTTTGTGGGATGCTTTACCAGGTTCATTCCTAGATAATGCACTCAAAGGGCACTAAGCATAGAGTGTGAAAACTGAGTTTCCTTGAGAGCTGCTTGGAAGCCTGATGCTGTGTGAAGTTAGTGAGCCAAATGGAGTTGTTCTCCCACAAGAACCACTCGGCTGATCCTTCTTCAATATGCCCTTCACCAAATTGCAGTGTTTCCTTGATTGAATTAGCTCTCACACCAATATTTGCGTCTAGAGCCTTTGCATTGAGGGCTATCTGAAAACGGCTGTGGCGCTGAAGTTGCCTGTGAATGTGGAGTTGGTGGCATGTGAAACCCGCATGTGGAGCATTCGTTTGTGTGGGATGCTGTACCAGGTTCATTTCAATCCTAGGCACTCAAAGGGCACTAAGAATAGAGTGTGAAAGCTGAGTTTCCTTGAGAGCTGCTTGGATTCCTGATGGTGTGTGAAGTTAGTGAGTCAAATGGAGTTGTTCTCCCACAAGAACCACTCGGCTGATCCTTCTTCAATATGCCCTTCACCAACATGCAGTGTTTCCTTGATTGAGTTAGCTGTCACACCAATATTTGCGTCTAGAGCCTTTGCATTGAGGGCTATCTGAAACGACTGTGGCGCTGAAGTTGCCTGTGAATGTGGAGTTGGTGGCAAGTGAAACCCGCATGTGGAGCATTCTTTTTTGTGGGATGCTCTACCAGTTTCATTCCTAGATAATGCACTCAAAGGGCACTAATCATAGAGTGTAAAAACTGAGTTTCCTTGAGAGCTGCTTGGAAGCCTGATGCTGTGTGAAGTTAGTGAGCCAAATGGAGTTGTTCTCCCACAAGAACCACTCGGCTGATCCTTCTTCAATATGCCCTTCACCAACATGCAGTGTTTCCTTGATTGAATTAGCTCTCACACCAATATTTGTGTCTAGAGCCTTTGCATTGAGGGCTATCTGAAAACGGCTGTGGCGCTGAAGTTGCCTGTGAATGTGGAGTTGGTGGCATGTGAAACCCGCATGTGGAGCATTCGTTTGTGAGGGATGTTCACCAAGCTTCATTTCAGTCCTAGGCACTCAAAGGACACTAAGCATAGAGTGTGAAAACTGAGTTTCCTTGAGAGCTGCTTGGAAGCCTGATGGTGTGTGAAGTTAGTGAGCCAAATGGAGTTGTTCTCCCACAAGAACCACTCTGCTGATCCTTCTTCAATATGCCCTTCACCAACATGCAGTGTTTCCTTGATTGAATTAGCTCTCACACCAATATTTGCGTCTAGAGCCTTTGCATTGAGGGCTATCTGAAAACGGCTGTGGCGCTGAAGTTGCCTGAGAATATGGAATTGGTGGCATGTGAAACCCGCATGTGGAGCATTCGTTTGTGTGGGATGCTGTACCAGATTCATTTCAATCCTAGGCACTCAAAGGGCACTAAGAATAGAGTGTGAAAGCTGAGTTTCCTTGAGAGCTGCTTGGATTCCTGATGGTGTGTGAAGTTAGTGAGTCAAATGGAGTTGTTCTCCCACAAGAACCACTCGTCTGATCCTTCTTCAATATGCCCTTCACCAACATGCAGTGTTTCCTTGATTGAGTTAGCTGTCACACCAATATTTGCGTCTAGAGCCTTTGCATTGAGGGCTATCTGAAACGACTGTGGCGCTGAAGTTGCCTGTGAATGTGGAGTTGGTGGCAAGTGAAACCCGCATGTGGAGCATTCTTTTTTGTGGGATGCTTTACCAGGTTCATTCCTAGATAATGCACTCAAAGGGCACTAAGCATAGAGTGTGAAAACTGAGTTTCCTTGAGAGCTGCTTGGAAGCCTGATGCTGTGTGAAGTTAGTGAGCCAAATGGAGTTGTTCTCCCACAAGAACCACTCGGCTGATCCTTCTTCAATATGCCCTTCACCAAATTGCAGTGTTTCCTTGATTGAATTAGCTCTCACACCAATATTTGCGTCTAGAGCCTTTGCATTGAGGGCTATCTGAAAACGGCTGTGGCGCTGAAGTTGCCTGTGAATGTGGAGTTGGTGGCATGTGAAACCCGCATGTGGAGCATTCGTTTGTGTGGGATGCTCTACCAGCTTCATTTCAGTCCTAGGCACTCAAAGGACACTAAGCATAGAGTGTGAAAACTGAGTTTCCTTGAGAGCTGCTTGGAAGCCTGATGGTGTGTGAAGTTAGTGAGCCAAATGGAGTTGTTCTCCCACAAGAACCACTCGGCTGATCTTTCTTCAATATGCCCTTCACCAACATGCAGTGTTTCCTTGATTGAATTAGCTCTCACACCAATATTTGCGTCTAGATCCTTTGCATTGAGGGCTATCTGAAAACGGCTGTGGCGCTGAAGTTGCCTGTGAATGTGGAGTTGGTGGCATGTGAAACCCGCATGTGGAGCATTCGTTTGTGTGGGATGCTCACCAAGCTTCATTTCAGTCCTATGCACTTGAAGGGCACTAAGCATGGAGTGTGAAAACTGAGTTTCCTTGAGAGCTTCTTGGAAGCCTGATGGTGTGTGAAGTTAGTGAGTCAAATGGAGTTGTTCTCCCACAAGAACCACTGGGCTGATCCTTCTTCAATATGCCCTTCACCAACATGCAGTGTTTCCTTGATTGTATTAGCTCTCACACCAATATTTGCATCTACAGCCTTTGCATTGAGAGCTATCTGAAAACGGCTGTGGCGCTGAAGTTGCCTGTGAATGTGGAGTTGGTGGCATGTGAAACCCGCATGTGGAGCATTCGTTTGTGTGGGATGCACACCAAGCTTCATTTCATTCCTAGGCACTCCAAGGGCACTTAGCATAGAGTGTGAAAAGTGAGTTTCCTTGAGAGCTGCTTGGAAGCCTGATGGTGTGTGAAGTTAGTGAGCCAAATGGAGTTGTTCTCCCACAAGAACCACTCTGCTGATCCTTCTTCAATATGCCCTTCACCAACATGCAGTGTTTCCTTGATTGAATTAGCTCTCACACCAATATTCGTGTCTAGAGCCTTTGCATTGAGGGCTATCTGAAAACGGCTGTGGTGCTGAAGTTGCCTGTGAATGTGGAGTTGGTGGCATGTGAAACCCGCATGTGGAGCATTCGTTTGTGTGGGATGCTCACCAAGCTTCATTTCTAGATAATGCACTCAAAGGGCACTAAGCATAGAGTGTGAAAACCGAGTTTCCTTGAGAGCTGCTTGGATGCCTGATGCTGTGTGAAGTTAGTGAGCCAAATGGAGTTGTTCTCCCACAAGAATCACTCGGCTGATCCTTCTTCAATATGCCCTTCACCAACATGCAGTGTTTCCTTGATTGAATTAGCTCTCACACCAATATTTGCCTTTGGAGCCTTTGCATTGAGGGCTATCTGAAAACGGCTGTGGCGCTGAAGTTGCCTGTGAATGTGGAGTTGGTGGCATGTGAAACCCGCATGTGGAGCATTCGTTTGTGTGGGATGCTCTACCAGGTTCATTCCTAGATAATGCACTCAAAGGGCACTAAGCATAGAGTGTGAAAACAGAGTTTCCTTGAGAGCTGCTTGGAAGCCTGAAGCTGTGTGAAGTTAGTGAGCCAAATGGAGTTGTTCTTCCACAAGAACCACTCTGCTGATCCTTCTTCAATATGCCCTTCACCAACATGCAGTGTTTCCTTGATTGAATTAGCTCTCACACCAATATTTGCGTCTAGAGCCTTTGCATTGAGGGCTATCTGAAAACGGCTGTGGCGCTGAAGTTGCCTGAGAATGTGGAATTGGTGGCATGTGAAACCCGCATGTGGAGCATTCGTTTGTGTGGGATGCTGTACCAGGTTCATTTCAATCCTAGGCACTCAAAGGGCACTAAGAATAGAGTGTGAAAGCTGAGTTTCCTTGAGAGCTGCTTGGATTCCTGATGGTGTGTGAAGTTAGTGAGTCAAATGGAGTTGTTCTCCCACAAGAACCACTCGGCTGATCCTTCTTCAATATGCCCTTCACCAACATGCAGTGTTTCCTTGATTGAATTAGCTCTCACACCAATATTTGCGTCTAGAGCCTTTGCATTGAGGGCTTTCTGAAAACGGCTGTGGCGCTGAAGTTGCCTGTGAATGTGGAGTTGGTGGCATGTGAAACCCGCATGTGGAGCATTCTTTTGTGTGGGATGCTCTACCAGGTTCATTCCTAGATAATGCACTCAAAGGGCACTAAGCATAGAGTGTGAAAACTGAGTTTCCTTGAGAGCTGCTTGGAAGGCTGATGGTGTGTGAAGTTAGTGAGCCAAATGGAGTTGTTCTCCCACAAGAACCACTCGACTGATCCTTCTTCAATATGCCCTTCACCAACATGCAGTGTTTCCTTGATTGAATTAGCTCTCACACCAATATTTGTGTCTAGAGCCTTTGCATTGAGGGCTATCTTAAAACGGCTGTGGCGCTGAAGTTGCCTGTGAATGTGGAGTTGGTGGCATGTGAAACCCGCATGTGGAGCATTCGTTTGTGAGGGATGTTCACCAAGCTTCATTTCTGTCCTAGGCACTCAAAGGACACTAAGCCTAGAGTGTGAAAACTGAGTTTCCTTGAGAGCTGCTTGGAAGCCTGATGGTGTGTGAAGTTAGTGAGCCAAATGGAGTTGTTCTCCCACAAGAACCACTCGGCTGATCCTTCTTCAATATGCCCTTCACCAACATGCAGTGTTTCCTTGATTGAATTAGCTCTCACACCAATATTTGCGTCTAGAGCCTTTGCATTGAGGGCTATCTGAAAACGGCTGTGGCGCTGAAGTTGCCTGTGAATGTGGAGTTGGTGGCATGTGAAACCCGCATGTGGAGCTTTCGTTTGTGTGGGATGCTCACCAAGCTTTATTTCTAGATAATGCACTCAAAGGGCACTAAGCATAGAGCGTGAAAACTGAGTTTCCTTGAGAGCTGCTTGGAAGCCTGATGGTGTGTGAAGTTAGTGAGTCAAATGGAGTTGTTCTCCCACAAGAACCACTCTGCTGATCCTTCTTCAATATGCCCTTCACCAACATGCAGTGTTTCCTTGATTGAATTAGCTCTCACAACAATATTTGCATCTACATCCTTTGCATTGAGAGCTATCTGAAAACGGCTGTGGCGCTGAAGTTGCCTGTGAATGTGGAGTTGGTGGCATGTGAAACCCGCATGTGGAGCATTCGTTTGTGTGGGATGCACACCAAGCTTCATTTCATTCCTAGGCACTCAAAGGGCACTAAGCATAGAGTGTGAAAACTGAGTTTCCTTGAGAGCTGCTTGGAAGCCTGATGGTGTGTGAAGTTAGTGAGCCAAATGGAGTTGTTCTCCCACAAGAACCACTCGGCTGATCCTTCTTCAATATGCCCTTCACCAACATGCAGTGTTTGCTTGATTGAATTAGCTGTCACACCAATATTTGCGTCTAGAGCCTTTGCATTGAGGGCTATCTGGAAACGGCTGTGGCGCTGAATTTGCCTGTGAATGTGAGTTGGTGGCATGTGAAACCCGCATGTGGAGCATTCTTTTGTCTGCGATCCTCTACCAGGTTTATTCCTAGATAATGCACTCAAAGGGCATTAAGCATAGAGTGTGAAAACTGAGTTTCCTTGAGAGCTGTTTGGAAGCCTGATGGTGTGTGAAGTTAGTGAGCCAAATGGAGTTGTTCTCCCACAAGAACCACTCGGCTGATCCTTCTTCAATATGCCCTTCACCAACATGCAGTGTTTCCTTGATTGAATTAGCTCTCACACCAATGTTTGTGTCTAGAGCCTTTGCATTGAGGGCTATCTGAAAACGGCTGTGGCGCTGAAGTTGCCTGTGAATGTGGAGTTGGTGGCATGTGAAACCCGCATGTGGAGCATTCGTTTGTGTGGGATGCTCACCAAGCTTCATTTCTAGATAATGCACTCAAAGGGCACTAAGCATAGAGTGTGAAAACTGAGTTTTCTTGAGAGCTCCTTGGAAGTCTGATGGTGTGTGAAGTTAGTGAGCCAAATGGAGTTGTTCTCCCACAAGAACCACTCGGCTGATCCTTCTTCAATATGCCCTTCACCAACATGCAGTGTTTCCTTGATTGAATTAGCTCTCACACCAATATTTGCGTCTAGAGCCTTTGCATTGAGGGCTATCTGAAAACGGCTGTGGCGCTGAAGTTGCCTGTGAATGTGGAGTTGGTGGCATGTGAAACCCGCATGTGGAGCATTCGTTTGTGTGGGATGCTCACCAAGCTTCATTTCTAGATAATGCACTCAAAGGGCACTAAGCATAGAGCGTGAAAACTGAGTTTCCTTGAAGAGCTGCTTGGAAGCCTGATGGTGTGTGAAGTTAGTGAGTCAAATGGAGTTGTTCTCCCACAAGAACCACTCGGCTGATCCTTCTTCAATATGCCCTTCACCAACATGCAGTGTTTCCTTGATTGAATTAGCTCTGACAACAATATTTGCATCTACATCCTTTGCATTGAGAGCTATCTGAAAATGGCTGTGGCGCTGAAGTTGCCTGTGAATGTGGAGTTGGTGGCATGTGAAACCCGCATGTGGAGCATTCGTTTGTGTGGGATGCACACCAAGCTTCATTTCATTCCTAGGCACTTAAAGGGCACTAAGCATAGAGTGTGAAAACTGAGTTTCCTTGAGAGCTGCTTGGAAGCCTGATGGTGTGTGAAGTTAGTGAGCCAAATGGAGTTGTTCTCCCACAAGAACCACTGGGCTGATCCTTCTTCAATATGCCCTTCACCAACATGCAGTGTTTCCTTGATTGTATTAGCTCTCACACCAATATTTGCATCTACAGCCTTTGCATTGAGAGCTATCTGAAAACGGCTGTGGCGCTGAAGTTGCCTGTGAATGCGTAGTTGGTGGCATGTGAAACCCGCATGTGGAGCATTCGTTTGTGTGGGATGCACACCAAGCTTCATTTCATTCCTAGGCACTCCAAGGGCACTTAGCATAGAGTGTGAAAACTGAGTTCCCTTGAGAGCTGCTTGGAAGCCTGATGGTGTGTGAAGTTAGTGAGCCAAATGGAGTTGTTCTCCCACAAGAACCACTCGGCTGATCCTTCTTCAATATGCCCTTCACCAACATGCAGTGTTTCCTTGATTGAATTAGCTCTCACACCAATATTTGTGTCTAGAGCCTTATTTGTGTCTAGAGCCTTTGCATTGAGGGCTATCTGAAAACGGCTGTGGCGCTGAAGTTGCCTGTGAATGGTGCAGTTGGTGGCATGTGAAACCCGCATGTGGAGCTTTTCGTTTGTGTGGGATGCTCCACGCAAGCTGTCATTTCTAGATTAATGCACTCAAAGGGCACTAAGCATAGAGTGTGAAAACTGAGTTTCCTTGAGAGCTGCTTGGAAGCCTGATGGTGTGTGAAGTTAGTGAGCCAAATGGAGTTGTTCTCCCACAAGAACCACTCGGCTGATCCTTCTTCAATCATGCCCTTCACCAACATGCAGTGTTCTTCCTTGATTGAATTAGCTGTCACACCAATATTTGCGTCTAGAGCCTTTGCATTGAGGCGCTATCTGAAAACGGCTGTGGCGCTGAAGTTGCCTGAGAATGTGGAATTGGTGGCATGTGAAACCCGCATGTGGAGCATTCGTTTGTCTGGGATGCTGTACCAGGTTCATTTCAATCCTAGGCACTCAAAGGGCACTAAGAATAGAGTGTGAAAGCTGAGTTTCCTTGAGAGCTGCTTGGATTCCTGATGGTGTGTGAAGTTAGTGAGTCAAATGGAGTTGTTCTCCCACAAGAACCACTCGGCTGATCCTTCTTCAATATGCCCTTCACCAACATGCAGTGTTTCCTTGATTGAGTTAGCTGTCACACCAATATTTGCGTCTAGAGCCTTTGCATTGACGGGCTATCTGAAACGACTGTGGCGCTGAAGTTGCTGTGAATGTGGAGTTGGTGGCATGTGAAACCCGCATGTGGAGCATTCGTTGTGTGGGATGCACTACCAGGTTCATTCCTAGATAATGCACTCAAGGGCACTAAGCATAGAGTGTGAAAACTGAGTTTCACTTGAGAGCTGCTTGGAAGCCTGATGCTGTGTGAAGTTAGTGAGCCCAATGGAGTTGTTCTCCCACAAGAACCACTCGGCTGATCCTTCTTCAATATGCCCTTCACCAACATGCAGTGTTTCCTTGATTGAATTAGCTCTCACACCAATGTTTGCGTCTAGATCCTTTGCATTGAGGGCTATCTGAAAACGGCTGTGGCGCTGAAGGTGCCTGTGAATGTTGAGTTGGTGGCATGTGAAACCCGCATGTGGAGCATTCGTTTGTGTGGGATGCTCACCAAGCTTCATTTCAGTCCTATGCACTTAAAGGGCACTAAGCATAGAGTGTGAAACCTGAGTTTCCTTGAGAGCTTCTTGGAAGCCTGATGGTGTGTGAAGTTAGTGAGTCAAATGGAGTTGTTCTCCCACAAGAACCACTGGGCTGATCCTTCTTCAATATGCCCTTCACCAACATGCAGTGTTTCCTTGATTGTATTAGCTCTCACACCAATATTTGTGTCTAGAGCCTTTGCATTGAGGGCTATCTGAAACGACTGTGGCGCTGAAGTTGCCTGTGAATGTGGAGTTGGTGGCAAGTGAAACCCGCATGTGGAGCATTCGTTTGTGTGGATGCTGTACCAAGGTTCATTTCAATCCTAGGCACTCAAAGGGCACTAACGCATAGAGTGTGAAAAACAGAGTTTCCTTGAGAGCTGCTTGGAAGCCTGATGGTGTGTGAAGTTAGTGAGCCAAATGGAGTTGTTCTCTCCCACAAGAACCACTCGGCTGATCCTTCTTCAATATGCCCTTCACCAACATGCAGTGTTTCCTTGATTGAATTAGCTCTCACACCAATGTTTGCGTCTAGAGCCTTTGCATTGAGGGCTATCTGAAAACGGCTGTGGCGCTGAAGTTGCCTGTGAATGCTGGAGTTGGTGGCATGTGAAACCCGCATGTGGAGCATTCGTTTGTGTGGGATGTTCACCAAGCTTCATTTTCAGGCCTAGGCACTCAAAGGGCACTAATCATAGAGTGTGAAAACTGAGTTTCCTTGAGAGCTGCTTGGAAGCCTGATGCTGTGTGAAGTTAGTGAGCCAAATGGATTTGTTCTCCCACAAGAACCACTCGGCTGATCCTTCTTCAATATGCCCTTCAACCAACATGCAGTGTTTCCTTGATTGAATTAGCTCTCACACCAATATTTGTGTCTAGAGCCTTTGCATTGAGGGCTATCTGAAAACGGCTGTGGCGCTGAAGTTGCCTGTGAATGTGGAGTTGGTGGCATGTGAAACCCGCATGTGGAGCATTCGTTTGTGAGGGATGTTCACCAAGCTTCATTTCAGTCCTAGGCACTCAAAGGACACTAAGCATAGAGTGTGAAAAACTAAGTTTCCTTGAGAGCTGCTTGGAAGCCTGATGCTGTGTGAAGTTAGTGAGCCAAATGGAGTTATTCTCCCACAAAGAACCACTCGGCTGATCTTTCTTCAATATGCCCTTCACCAACATGCAGTGTTTCCTTGATTGAATTAGCTCTCACACCAATATTTGCGTCTAGATCCTTTGCATTGAGGGCTATCTGAAAACGGCTGTGGCGCTGAAGTTGCCTGTTGAATGTGGAGTTGGTGGCATGTGAAACCCGCATGTGGAGCATTCGTTTGTGTGGGATGCTCACCAAGCTTCATTTCAGTCCTATGCACTTGAAGGGCACTAAGCATGGAGTGTGAAACTGAGTTTCCTTGAGAGCTTCTTGGAAGCCTGATGGTGTGTGAAGTTAGTGAGTCAAATGGAGTTGTTCTCCCACAAGAACCACTGGGCTGATCCTTCTTCAATATGCCCTTCACCAACATGCAGTGTTTCCTTGATTGTATTAGCTCTCACACCAATATTTGCATCTACAGCCTTTGCATTGAGAGCTATCTGAAAACGGCTGTTGCGCTGAAGTTGCCTGTGAATGTGGAGTTGGTGGCATGTGAAACCCGCATGTGGAGCATTCGTTTGTGTGGGATGCACACCCAGCTTCATTTCATTCCTAGGCACTCCAAGGGCACTTAGCATAGAGTGTGAAAAGTGAGTTTCCTTGAGAGCTGCTTGGATTCTGATGGTGTGGTGAAGTTAGTGAGCTCAAATGGAGTTTTTCTCCCACAAGAACCACTCGGCTGATCCTTCTTCAATATGCCCTTCACCAACATGCAGTGTTTCCTTGATTGAATTAGCTCTCACACCAATATTCGTGTCTAGAGCCTTTGCATGAGGGCTATCTGAAAACGGCTGTGGCGCTGAAGTTGCCTGTGAATGTGGAGTTGGTGGCATGTGAAACCCGCATGTGGAGCATTCGTTTGTGTGGGATGCTCACCAAGCTTCATTTCTAGATAATGCACTCAAAGGGGCACTAAGCATAGAGTGTGAAAACTGAGTTTCCTTGAGAGCTGCTTGGAAGCCTGATGCTGTGTGAAGTTAGTGAGCCAAATGGAGTTGTTCTCCCACAAGAACCCACTCGGCTGATCCTTCTTCAATATGCCCTTCACACAACATGCAGTGTTTCCTTGATTGAATTAGCTCTCACTCACCAATATTTGCCTTTGGAGCCTTTGCATTGAGGGCTATCTGAAAACGGCTGTGGCGCTGAAGTTGCCTGTGAATGTGGAGTTGGTGGCATGTGAAACCCGCATGTGGAGCATTCGTTTGTGTGGATGCTCTACCAGGTTCATTCCTAGATAATGCACTCAAAGGGCACTAAGCATAGAGTGTGAAAACAGAGTTTCCTTGAGAGCTGCTTGGAAGCCTGATGCTGTGTGAAGTTAGTGAGCCAAATGGAGTTGTTCTCCACAAGAACCACTCTGCTGATCCTTCTTCAATATGCCCTTCACCAACATGCAGTGTTTCCTTGATTGAATTAGCTCTCACACCAATATTTGCGTCTAGAGCCTTTGCATTGAGGGCTATCTGAAAACGGCTGTGGCGCTGAAGTTGCCTGAGAATGTGGAATTGGTGGCATGTGAAACCCGCATGTGGAGCATTCGTTTGTGTGGGATGCTGTACCAGGTTCATTTCAATCCTAGGCACTCAAAGGGCACTAAGAATAGAGTGTGAAAGCTGAGTTTCCTTGAGAGCTGCTTGGATTCCTGATGGTGTGTGAAGTTAGTGAGTCAAATGGAGTTGTTCTCCCACAAGAACCACTCGGCTGATCCTTCTTCAATATGCCCTTCACCAACATGCAGTGTTTCCTTGATTGAGTTAGCTGTCACACCAATATTTGCGTCTAGAGCCTTTGCATTGAGGGCTATCTGAAACGACTGTGGCGCTGAAGTTGCCTGTGAATGTGGAGTTGGTGGGCAAGTGAAACCCGCATGTGGAGCATTCTTTTTTGTGGGATGCTCTACCAGTTTCATTCCTAGATAATGCACTCAAAGGGCACTAATCATAGAGTGTAAAAACTGAGTTTCCTTGAGAGCTGCTTGGAAGCCTGATGCTGTGTGAAGTTAGTGAGCCAAATGGAGTTGTTCTCCCACAAGAACCACTCGGCTGATCCTTCTTCAATATGCCTTCACCAACATGCAGTGTTTCCTTGATTGAAATAGCTCTCACACCAATATTTGTGTCTAGAGCTTTGCATTGAGGGCTATCTGAAAACGGCTGTGGCTCTGAAGTTGCCCTGTGAATGTGGAGTTGGTGGCATGTGAAACCCGCATGTGGAGCAGTCGTTTGTGAGGGATGTTTCACCAAGCTTCATTTCAGTCCTAGGCACTCAAAGGACACTAAGCATAGAGTGTGAAAACTGAGTTTCCTTGAGAGCTGCTTGGAAAGCCTGATGGTGTGTGAAGTTAGTGAGCCAAATGGAGTTGTTCTCCCACAAGAACCACTCTGCTGATCCTTCTTCAATATGCCCTTATTTGCGTCTAGAGCCTTTGCATTGAGGGCTATCTGAAAACGGCTGTGGCGCTGAAGTTGCCTGAGAATATGGAATTGGTGGCATGTGAAACCCGCATGTGGAGCATTCGTTTGTGTGGGATGCTGTACCAGATTCATTTCAATCCTAGGCACTCAAAGGGCACTAAGAATAGAGTGTGAAAGCTGAGTTTCCTTGAGAGCTGCTTGGATTCCTGATGGTGTGTGAAGTTAGTGAGTCAAATGGAGTTGTTCTCCCACAAGAACCACTCGTCTGATCCTTCTTCAATATGCCCTTCACCAACATGCAGTGTTTCCTTGATTGAGTTAGCTGTCACACCAATATTTGCGTCTAGAGCCTTTGCATTGAGGGCTATCTGAAACGACTGTGGCGCTGAAGTTGCCTGTGAATGTGGAGTTGGTGGCAAGTGAAACCCGCATGTGGAGCATTCTTTTTTGTGGGATGCTTTACCAGGTTCATTCCTAGATAATGCACTCAAAGGGCACTAAGCATAGAGTGTGAAAACTGAGTTTCCTTGAGAGCTGCTTGGAAGCCTGATGCTGTGTGAAGTTAGTGAGCCAAATGGAGTTGTTCTCCCACAAGAACCACTCGGCTGATCCTTCTTCAATATGCCCTTCACCAAATTGCAGTGTTTCCTTGATTGAATTAGCTCTCACACCAATATTTGCGTCTAGAGCCTTTGCATTGAGGGCTATCTGAAAACGGCTGTGGCGCTGAAGTTGCCTGTGAATGTGGAGTTGGTGGCATGTGAAACCCGCATGTGGAGCATTCGTTTGTGTGGGATGCTGTACCAGGTTCATTTCAATCCTAGGCACTCAAAGGGCACTAAGAATAGAGTGTGAAAGCTGAGTTTCCTTGAGAGCTGCTTGGATTCCTGATGGTGTGTGAAGTTAGTGAGTCAAATGGAGTTGTTCTCCCACAAGAACCACTCGTCTGATCCTTCTTCAATATGCCCTTCACCAACATGCAGTGTTTCCTTGATTGAGTTAGCTGTCACACCAATATTTGCGTCTAGAGCCTTTGCATTGAGGGCTATCTGAAACGACTGTGGCGCTGAAGTTGCCTGTGAATGTGGAGTTGGTGGCAAGTGAAACCCGCATGTGGAGCATTCTTTTTTGTGGGATGCTCTACCAGTTTCATTCCTAGATAATGCACTCAAAGGGCACTAATCATAGAGTGTAAAAACTGAGTTTCCTTGAGAGCTGCTTGGAAGCCTGATGCTGTGTGAAGTTAGTGAGCCAAATGGAGTTGTTCTCCCACAAGAACCACTCGGCTGATCCTTCTTCAATATGCCCTTCACCAACATGCAGTGTTTCCTTGATTGAATTAGCTCTCACACCAATATTTGTGTCTAGAGCCTTTGCATTGAGGGCTATCTGAAAACGGCTGTGGCGCTGAAGTTGCCTGTGAATGTGGAGTTGGTGGCATGTGAAACCCGCATGTGGAGCATTCGTTTGTGAGGGATGTTCACCAAGCTTCATTTCAGTCCTAGGCACTCAAAGGACACTAAGCATAGAGTGTGAAAACTGAGTTTCCTTGAGAGCTGCTTGGAAGCCTGATGGTGTGTGAAGTTAGTGAGCCAAATGGAGTTGTTCTCCCACAAGAACCACTCTGCTGATCCTTCTTCAACATGCCCTTCACCAACATGCAGTGTTTCCTTGATTGAATTAGCTCTCACACCAATATTTGCGTCTAGAGCCTTTGCATTGAGGGCTATCTGAAAACGGCTGTGGCGCTGAAGTTGCCTGAGAATATGGAATTGGTGGCATGTGAAACCCGCATGTGGAGCATTCGTTTGTGTGGGATGCTGTACCAGATTCATTTCAATCCTAGGCACTCAAAGGGCACTAAGAATAGAGTGTGAAAGCTGAGTTTCCTTGAGAGCTGCTTGGATTCCTGATGGTGTGTGAAGTTAGTGAGTCAAATGGAGTTGTTCTCCCACAAGAACCACTCGTCTGATCCTTCTTCAATATGCCCTTCACCAACATGCAGTGTTTCCTTGATTGAGTTAGCTGTCACACCAATATTTGCGTCTAGAGCCTTTGCATTGAGGGCTATCTGAAACGACTGTGGCGCTGAAGTTGCCTGTGAATGTGGAGTTGGTGGCAAGTGAAACCCGCATGTGGAGCATTCTTTTTTGTGGGATGCTTTACCAGGTTCATTCCTAGATAATGCACTCAAAGGGCACTAAGCATAGAGTGTGAAAACTGAGTTTCCTTGAGAGCTGCTTGGAAGCCTGATGCTGTGTGAAGTTAGTGAGCCAAATGGAGTTGTTCTCCCACAAGAACCACTCGGCTGATCCTTCTTCAATATGCCCTTCACCAAATTGCAGTGTTTCCTTGATTGAATTAGCTCTCACACCAATATTTGCGTCTAGAGCCTTTGCATTGAGGGCTATCTGAAAACGGCTGTGGCGCTGAAGTTGCCTGTGAATGTGGAGTTGGTGGCATGTGAAACCCGCATGTGGAGCATTCGTTTGTGTGGGATGCTCTACCAGCTTCATTTCAGTCCTAGGCACTCAAAGGACACTAAGCATAGAGTGTGAAAACTGAGTTTCCTTGACAGCTGCTTGGAAGCCTGATGGTGTGTGAAGTTAGTGAGCCAAATGGAGTTGTTCTCCCACAAGAACCACTCGGCTGATCTTTCTTCAATATGCCCTTCACCAACATGCAGTGTTTCCTTGATTGAATTAGCTCTCACACCAATATTTGCGTCTAGATCCTTTGCATTGAGGGCTATCTGAAAACGGCTGTGGCGCTGAAGTTGCCTGTGAATGTGGAGTTGGTGGCATGTGAAACCCGCATGTGGAGCATTCGTTTGTGTGGGATGCTCACCAAGCTTCATTTCAGTCCTATGCACTTGAAGGGCACTAAGCATGGAGTGTGAAAACTGAGTTTCCTTGAGAGCTTCTTGGAAGCCTGATGGTGTGTGAAGTTAGTGAGTCAAATGGAGTTGTTCTCCCACAAGAACCACTGGGCTGATCCTTCTTCAATATGCCCTTCACCAACATGCAGTGTTTCCTTGATTGAATTAGCTCTCACACCAATATTTGCGTCTAGATCCTTTGCATTGAGGGCTATCTGAAAACGGCTGTGGCGCTGAAGTTGCCTGTGAATGTGGAGTTGGTGGCATGTGAAACCCGCATGTGGAGCATTCGTTTGTGTGGGATGCTCACCAAGCTTCATTTCAGTCCTATGCACTTGAAGGGCACTAAGCATGGAGTGTGAAAACTGAGTTTCCTTGAGAGCTTCTTGGAAGCCTGATGGTGTGTGAAGTTAGTGAGTCAAATGGAGTTGTTCTCCCACAAGAACCACTGGGCTGATCCTTCTTCAATATGCCCTTCACCAACATGCAGTGTTTCCTTGATTGTATTAGCTCTCACACCAATATTTGCATCTACAGCCTTTGCATTGAGAGCTATCTGAAAACGGCTGTTGCGCTGAAGTTGCCTGTGAATGTGGAGTTGGTGGCATGTGAAACCCGCATGTGGAGCATTCGTTTGTGTGGGATGCACACCCAGCTTCATTTCATTCCTAGGCACTCCAAGGGCACTTAGCATAGAGTGTGAAAAGTGAGTTTCCTTGAGAGCTGCTTGGATTCCTGATGGTGTGTGAAGTTAGTGAGCCAAATGGAGTTTTTCTCCCACAAGAACCACTCGGCTGATCCTTCTTCAATATGCCCTTCACCAACATGCAGTGTTTCCTTGATTGAATTAGCTCTCACACCAATATTCGTGTCTAGAGCCTTTGCATTGAGGGCTATCTGAAAACGGCTGTGGCGCTGAAGTTGCCTGTGAATGTGGAGTTGGTGGCATGTGAAACCCGCATGTGGAGCATTCGTTTGTGTGGGATGCTCACCAAGCTTCATTTCTAGATAATGCACTCAAAGGGCACTAAGCATAGAGTGTGAAAACTGAGTTTCCTTGAGAGCTGCTTGGAAGCCTGATGCTGTGTGAAGTTAGTGAGCCAAATGGAGTTGTTCTCCCACAAGAACCACTCGGCTGATCCTTCTTCAATATGCCCTTCACCAACATGCAGTGTTTCCTTGATTGAATTAGCTCTCACACCAATATTTGCCTTTGGAGCCTTTGCATTGAGGGCTATCTGAAAACGGCTGTGGCGCTGAAGTTGCCTGTGAATGTGGAGTTGGTGGCATGTGAAACCCGCATGTGGAGCATTCGTTTGTGTGGGATGCTCTACCAGGTTCATTCCTAGATAATGCACTCAAAGGGCACTAAGCATAGAGTGTGAAAACAGAGTTTCCTTGAGAGCTGCTTGGAAGCCTGATGCTGTGTGAAGTTAGTGAGCCAAATGGAGTTGTTCTCCCACAAGAACCACTCTGCTGATCCTTCTTCAATATGCCCTTCACCAACATGCAGTGTTTCCTTGATTGAATTAGCTCTCACACCAATATTTGCGTCTAGAGCCTTTGCATTGAGGGCTATCTGAAAACGGCTGTGGCGCTGAAGTTGCCTGAGAATGTGGAATTGGTGGCATGTGAAACCCGCATGTGGAGCATTCGTTTGTGTGGGATGCTGTACCAGGTTCATTTCAATCCTAGGCACTCAAAGGGCACTAAGAATAGAGTGTGAAAGCTGAGTTTCCTTGAGAGCTGCTTGGATTCCTGATGGTGTGTGAAGTTAGTGAGTCAAATGGAGTTGTTCTCCCACAAGAACCACTCGGCTGATCCTTCTTCAATATGCCCTTCACCAACATGCAGTGTTTCCTTGATTGAGTTAGCTGTCACACCAATATTTGCGTCTAGAGCCTTTGCATTGAGGGCTATCTGAAACGACTGTGGCGCTGAAGTTGCCTGTGAATGTGGAGTTGGTGGCAAGTGAAACCCGCATGTGGAGCATTCTTTTTTGTGGGATGCTCTACCAGTTTCATTCCTAGATAATGCACTCAAAGGGCACTAATCATAGAGTGTAAAAACTGAGTTTCCTTGAGAGCTGCTTGGAAGCCTGATGCTGTGTGAAGTTAGTGAGCCAAATGGAGTTGTTCTCCCACAAGAACCACTCGGCTGATCCTTCTTCAATATGCCCTTCACCAACATGCAGTGTTTCCTTGATTGAATTAGCTCTCACACCAATATTTGTGTCTAGAGCCTTTGCATTGAGGGCTATCTGAAAACGGCTGTGGCGCTGAAGTTGCCTGTGAATGTGGAGTTGGTGGCATGTGAAACCCGCATGTGGAGCATTCGTTTGTGAGGGATGTTCACCAAGCTTCATTTCAGTCCTAGGCACTCAAAGGACACTAAGCATAGAGTGTGAAAACTGAGTTTCCTTGAGAGCTGCTTGGAAGCCTGATGGTGTGTGAAGTTAGTGAGCCAAATGGAGTTGTTCTCCCACAAGAACCACTCTGCTGATCCTTCTTCAATATGCCCTTCACCAACATGCAGTGTTTCCTTGATTGAATTAGCTCTCACACCAATATTTGCGTCTAGAGCCTTTGCATTGAGGGCTATCTGAAAACGGCTGTGGCGCTGAAGTTGCCTGAGAATATGGAATTGGTGGCATGTGAAACCCGCATGTGGAGCATTCGTTTGTGTGGGATGCTGTACCAGATTCATTTCAATCCTAGGCACTCAAAGGGCACTAAGAATAGAGTGTGAAAGCTGAGTTTCCTTGAGAGCTGCTTGGATTCCTGATGGTGTGTGAAGTTAGTGAGTCAAATGGAGTTGTTCTCCCACAAGAACCACTCGTCTGATCCTTCTTCAATATGCCCTTCACCAACATGCAGTGTTTCCTTGATTGAGTTAGCTGTCACACCAATATTTGCGTCTAGAGCCTTTGCATTGAGGGCTATCTGAAACGACTGTGGCGCTGAAGTTGCCTGTGAATGTGGAGTTGGTGGCAAGTGAAACCCGCATGTGGAGCATTCTTTTTTGTGGGATGCTTTACCAGGTTCATTCCTAGATAATGCACTCAAAGGGCACTAAGCATAGAGTGTGAAAACTGAGTTTCCTTGAGAGCTGCTTGGAAGCCTGATGCTGTGTGAAGTTAGTGAGCCAAATGGAGTTGTTCTCCCACAAGAACCACTCGGCTGATCCTTCTTCAATATGCCCTTCACCAAATTGCAGTGTTTCCTTGATTGAATTAGCTCTCACACCAATATTTGCGTCTAGAGCCTTTGCATTGAGGGCTATCTGAAAACGGCTGTGGCGCTGAAGTTGCCTGTGAATGTGGAGTTGGTGGCATGTGAAACCCGCATGTGGAGCATTCGTTTGTGTGGGATGCTGTACCAGGTTCATTTCAATCCTAGGCACTCAAAGGGCACTAAGAATAGAGTGTGAAAGCTGAGTTTCCTTGAGAGCTGCTTGGATTCCTGATGGTGTGTGAAGTTAGTGAGTCAAATGGAGTTGTTCTCCCACAAGAACCACTCGGCTGATCCTTCTTCAATATGCCCTTCACCAACATGCAGTGTTTCCTTGATTGAGTTAGCTGTCACACCAATATTTGCGTCTAGAGCCTTTGCATTGAGGGCTATCTGAAACGACTGTGGCGCTGAAGTTGCCTGTGAATGTGGAGTTGGTGGCAAGTGAAACCCGCATGTGGAGCATTCTTTTTTGTGGGATGCTCTACCAGTTTCATTCCTAGATAATGCACTCAAAGGGCACTAATCATAGAGTGTAAAAACTGAGTTTCCTTGAGAGCTGCTTGGAAGCCTGATGCTGTGTGAAGTTAGTGAGCCAAATGGAGTTGTTCTCCCACAAGAACCACTCGGCTGATCCTTCTTCAATATGCCCTTCACCAACATGCAGTGTTTCCTTGATTGAATTAGCTCTCACACCAATATTTGCCTTTGGAGCCTTTGCATTGAGGGCTATCTGAAAACGGCTGTGGCGCTGAAGTTGCCTGTGAATGTGGAGTTGGTGGCATGTGAAACCCGCATGTGGAGCATTCGTTTGTGAGGGATGTTCACCAAGCTTCATTTCAGTCCTAGGCACTCAAAGGACACTAAGCATAGAGTGTGAAAACTGAGTTTCCTTGAGAGCTGCTTGGAAGCCTGATGGTGTGTGAAGTTAGTGAGCCAAATGGAGTTGTTCTCCCACAAGAACCACTCTGCTGATCCTTCTTCAATATGCCCTTCACCAACATGCAGTGTTTCCTTGATTGAATTAGCTCTCACACCAATATTTGCGTCTAGAGCCTTTGCATTGAGGGCTATCTGAAAACGGCTGTGGCGCTGAAGTTGCCTGAGAATATGGAATTGGTGGCATGTGAAACCCGCATGTGGAGCATTCGTTTGTGTGGGATGCTGTACCAGATTCATTTCAATCCTAGGCACTCAAAGGGCACTAAGAATAGAGTGTGAAAGCTGAGTTTCCTTGAGAGCTGCTTGGATTCCTGATGGTGTGTGAAGTTAGTGAGTCAAATGGAGTTGTTCTCCCACAAGAACCACTCGTCTGATCCTTCTTCAATATGCCCTTCACCAACATGCAGTGTTTCCTTGATTGAGTTAGCTGTCACACCAATATTTGCGTCTAGAGCCTTTGCATTGAGGGCTATCTGAAACGACTGTGGCGCTGAAGTTGCCTGTGAATGTGGAGTTGGTGGCAAGTGAAACCCGCATGTGGAGCATTCTTTTTTGTGGGATGCTTTACCAGGTTCATTCCTAGATAATGCACTCAAAGGGCACTAAGCATAGAGTGTGAAAACTGAGTTTCCTTGAGAGCTGCTTGGAAGCCTGATGCTGTGTGAAGTTAGTGAGCCAAATGGAGTTGTTCTCCCACAAGAACCACTCGGCTGATCCTTCTTCAATATGCCCTTCACCAAATTGCAGTGTTTCCTTGATTGAATTAGCTCTCACACCAATATTTGCGTCTAGAGCCTTTGCATTGAGGGCTATCTGAAAACGGCTGTGGCGCTGAAGTTGCCTGTGAATGTGGAGTTGGTGGCATGTGAAACCCGCATGTGGAGCATTCGTTTGTGTGGGATGCTCTACCAGCTTCATTTCAGTCCTAGGCACTCAAAGGACACTAAGCATAGAGTGTGAAAACTGAGTTTCCTTGAGAGCTGCTTGGAAGCCTGATGGTGTGTGAAGTTAGTGAGCCAAATGGAGTTGTTCTCCCACAAGAACCACTCGGCTGATCTTTCTTCAATATGCCCTTCACCAACATGCAGTGTTTCCTTGATTGAATTAGCTCTCACACCAATATTTGCGTCTAGATCCTTTGCATTGAGGGCTATCTGAAAACGGCTGTGGCGCTGAAGTTGCCTGTGAATGTGGAGTTGGTGGCATGTGAAACCCGCATGTGGAGCATTCGTTTGTGTGGGATGCTCACCAAGCTTCATTTCAGTCCTATGCACTTGAAGGGCACTAAGCATGGAGTGTGAAAACTGAGTTTCCTTGAGAGCTTCTTGGAAGCCTGATGGTGTGTGAAGTTAGTGAGTCAAATGGAGTTGTTCTCCCACAAGAACCACTGGGCTGATCCTTCTTCAATATGCCCTTCACCAACATGCAGTGTTTCCTTGATTGTATTAGCTCTCACACCAATATTTGCATCTACAGCCTTTGCATTGAGAGCTATCTGAAAACGGCTGTGGCGCTGAAGTTGCCTGTGAATGTGGAGTTGGTGGCATGTGAAACCCGCATGTGGAGCATTCGTTTGTGTGGGATGCACACCAAGCTTCATTTCATTCCTAGGCACTCCAAGGGCACTTAGCATAGAGTGTGAAAAGTGAGTTTCCTTGAGAGCTGCTTGGAAGCCTGATGGTGTGTGAAGTTAGTGAGCCAAATGGAGTTGTTCTCCCACAAGAACCACTCGGCTGATCCTTCTTCAATATGCCCTTCACCAACATGCAGTGTTTCCTTGATTGAATTAGCTCTCACACCAATATTCGTGTCTAGAGCCTTTGCATTGAGGGCTATCTGAAAACGGCTGTGGTGCTGAAGTTGCCTGTGAATGTGGAGTTGGTGGCATGTGAAACCCGCATGTGGAGCATTCGTTTGTGTGGGATGCTCACCAAGCTTCATTTCTAGATAATGCACTCAAAGGGCACTAAGCATAGAGTGTGAAAACCGAGTTTCCTTGAGAGCTGCTTGGATGCCTGATGCTGTGTGAAGTTAGTGAGCCAAATGGAGTTGTTCTCCCACAAGAATCACTCGGCTGATCCTTCTTCAATATGCCCTTCACCAACATACAGTGTTTCCTTGATTGAATTAGCTCTCACACCAATATTTGCCTTTGGAGCCTTTGCATTGAGGGCTATCTGAAAACGGCTGTGGCGCTGAAGTTGCCTGTGAATGTGGAGTTGGTGGCATGTGAAACCCGCATGTGGAGCATTCGTTTGTGTGGGATGCTCTACCAGGTTCATTCCTAGATAATGCACTCAAAGGGCACTAAGCATAGAGTGTGAAAACAGAGTTTCCTTGAGAGCTGCTTGGAAGCCTGAAGCTGTGTGAAGTTAGTGAGCCAAATGGAGTTGTTCTTCCACAAGAACCACTCTGCTGATCCTTCTTCAATATGCCCTTCACCAACATGCAGTGTTTCCTTGATTGAATTAGCTCTCACACCAATATTTGCGTCTAGAGCCTTTGCATTGAGGGCTATCTGAAAACGGCTGTGGCGCTGAAGTTGCCTGAGAATGTGGAATTGGTGGCATGTGAAACCCGCATGTGGAGCATTCGTTTGTGTGGGATGCTGTACCAGGTTCATTTCAATCCTAGGCACTCAAAGGGCACTAAGAATAGAGTGTGAAAGCTGAGTTTCCTTGAGAGCTGCTTGGATTCCTGATGGTGTGTGAAGTTAGTGAGTCAAATGGAGTTGTTCTCCCACAAGAACCACTCGGCTGATCCTTCTTCAATATGCCCTTCACCAACATGCAGTGTTTCCTTGATTGAATTAGCTCTCACACCAATATTTGCGTCTAGAGCCTTTGCATTGAGGGCTTTCTGAAAACGGCTGTGGCGCTGAAGTTGCCTGTGAATGTGGAGTTGGTGGCATGTGAAACCCGCATGTGGAGCATTCTTTTGTGTGGGATGCTCTACCAGGTTCATTCCTAGATAATGCACTCAAAGGGCACTAAGCATAGAGTGTGAAAACTGAGTTTCCTTGAGAGCTGCTTGGAAGGCTGATGGTGTGTGAAGTTAGTGAGCCAAATGGAGTTGTTCTCCCACAAGAACCACTCGACTGATCCTTCTTCAATATGCCCTTCACCAACATGCAGTGTTTCCTTGATTGAATTAGCTCTCACACCAATATTTGTGTCTAGAGCCTTTGCATTGAGGGCTATCTTAAAACGGCTGTGGCGCTGAAGTTGCCTGTGAATGTGGAGTTGGTGGCATGTGAAACCCGCATGTGGAGCATTCGTTTGTGAGGGATGTTCACCAAGCTTCATTTCAGTCCTAGGCACTCAAAGGACACTAAGCCTAGAGTGTGAAAACTGAGTTTCCTTGAGAGCTGCTTGGAAGGCTGATGGTGTGTGAAGTTAGTGAGCCAAATGGAGTTGTTCTCCCACAAGAACCACTCGGCTGATCCTTCTTCAATATGCCCTTCACCAACATGCAGTGTTTCCTTGATTGAATTAGCTCTCACACCAATATTTGCGTCTAGAGCCTTTGCATTGAGGGCTATCTGAAAACGGCTGTGGCGCTGAAGTTGCCTGTGAATGTGGAGTTGGTGGCATGTGAAACCCGCATGTGGAGCTTTCGTTTGTGTGGGATGCTCACCAAGCTTTATTTCTAGATAATGCACTCAAAGGGCACTAAGCATAGAGCGTGAAAACTGAGTTTCCTTGAGAGCTGCTTGGAAGCCTGATGGTGTGTGAAGTTAGTGAGTCAAATGGAGTTGTTCTCCCACAAGAACCACTCTGCTGATCCTTCTTCAATATGCCCTTCACCAACATGCAGTGTTTCCTTGATTGAATTAGCTCTCACAACAATATTTGCATCTACATCCTTTGCATTGAGAGCTATCTGAAAACGGCTGTGGCGCTGAAGTTGCCTGTGAATGTGGAGTTGGTGGCATGTGAAACCCGCATGTGGAGCATTCGTTTGTGTGGGATGCACACCAAGCTTCATTTCATTCCTAGGCACTCAAAGGGCACTAAGCATAGAGTGTGAAAACTGAGTTTCCTTGAGAGCTGCTTGGAAGCCTGATGCTGTGTGAAGTTAGTGAGCCAAATGGAGTTGTTCTCCCACAAGAACCACTCGGCTGATCCTTCTTCAATATGCCCTTCACCAACATGCAGTGTTTGCTTGATTGAATTAGCTGTCACACCAATATTTGCGTCTAGAGCCTTTGCATTGAGGGCTATCTGAAAACGGCTGTGGCGCTGAATTTGCCTGTGAATGTGAGTTGGTGGCATGTGAAACCCGCATGTGGAGCATTCTTTTGTCTGCGATGCTCTACCAGGTTTATTCCTAGATAATGCACTCAAAGGGCATTAAGCATAGAGTGTGAAAACTGAGTTTCCTTGAGAGCTGTTTGGAAGCCTGATGGTGTGTGAAGTTAGTGAGCCAAATGGAGTTGTTCTCCCACAAGAACCACTCGGCTGATCCTTCTTCAATATGCCCTTCACCAACATGCAGTGTTTCCTTGATTGAATTAGCTCTCACACCAATGTTTGTGTCTAGAGCCTTTGCATTGAGGGCTATCTGAAAACGGCTGTGGCGCTGAAGTTGCCTGTGAATGTGGAGTTGGTGGCATGTGAAACCCGCATGTGGAGCATTCGTTTGTGTGGGATGCTCACCAAGCTTCATTTCTAGATAATGCACTCAAAGGGCACTAAGCATAGAGTGTGAAAACTGAGTTTTCTTGAGAGCTCCTTGGAAGTCTGATGGTGTGTGAAGTTAGTGAGCCAAATGGAGTTGTTCTCCCACAAGAACCACTCGGCTGATCCTTCTTCAATATGCCCTTCACCAACATGCAGTGTTTCCTTGATTGAATTAGCTCTCACACCAATATTTGCGTCTAGAGCCTTTGCATTGAGGGCTATCTGAAAACGGCTGTGGCGCTGAAGTTGCCTGTGAATGTGGAGTTGGTGGCATGTGAAACCCGCATGTGGAGCATTCGTTTGTGTGGGATGCTCACCAAGCTTCATTTCTAGATAATGCACTCAAAGGGCACTAAGCATAGAGCGTGAAAACTGAGTTTCCTTGAGAGCTGCTTGGAAGCCTGATGGTGTGTGAAGTTAGTGAGTCAAATGGAGTTGTTCTCCCACAAGAACCACTCGGCTGATCCTTCTTCAATATGCCCTTCACCAACATGCAGTGTTTCCTTGATTGAATTAGCTCTGACAACAATATTTGCATCTACATCCTTTGCATTGAGAGCTATCTGAAAATGGCTGTGGCGCTGAAGTTGCCTGTGAATGTGGAGTTGGTGGCATGTGAAACCCGCATGTGGAGCATTCGTTTGTGTGGGATGCACACCAAGCTTCATTTCATTCCTAGTCACTCCAAGGGCACTTAGCATAGAGTGTGAAAACTGAGTTTCCTTGAGAGCTGCTTGGAAGCCTGATGGTGTGTGAAGTTAGTGAGCCAAATGGAGTTGTTCTCCCACAAGAACCACTCGGCTGATCCTTCTTCAATATGCCCTTCACCAACATGCAGTGTTTCCTTGATTGAATTAGCTCTCACACCAATATTCGTGTCTAGAGCCTTTGTATTGAGGGCTATCTGAAAACGGCTGTGGCGCTGAAGTTGCCTGTGAATGTGCAGTTGGTGGCATGTGAAACCCGCATGTGGAGCATTCGTTTGTGTGGGATGCTCACCAAGCTTCATTTCTAGATAATGCACTCAAAGGGCACTAAGCATAGAGCGTGAAACCTGAGTTTCCTTGAGAGCTGCTTGGAAGCCTGATGCTGTGTGAAGTTAGTGAGCCAAATGGAGTTGTTCTCCCACAAGAACCACTCGGCTGATCCTTCTTCAATATGCCCTTCACCAACATGCAGTGTTTCCTTGATTGAATTAGCTCTCACACCAATATTTGCGTCTAGAGCCTTTGCATTGAGGGCTATCTGAAAACGGCTGTGGCGCTGAAGTTGCCTGAGAATGCGGAATTGGTGGCATGTGAAACCCGCATGTGGAGCATTCGTTTGTGTGGGATGCTGTACCAGGTTCATTTCAATCCTAGGCACTCAAAGGGCACTAAGAATAGAGTGTGAAAGCTGAGTTTCCTTGAGAGCTGCTTGGATTCCTGATGGTGTGTGAAGTTAGTGAGTCAAATGGAGTTGTTCTCCCACAAGAACCACTCGTCTGATCCTTCTTCAATATGCCCTTCACCAACATGCAGTGTTTCCTTGATTGAATTAGCTGTCACACCAATATTTGCGTCTAGAGCCTTTGCATTGAGGGCTATCTGAAACGACTGTGGCGCTGAAGTTGCCTGTGAATGTGGAGTTGGTGGCATGTGAAACCCGCATGTGGAGCATTCGTTTGTGTGGATGCTCTACCAGGTTCATTCCTAGATAATGCACTCAAAGGGCACTAAGCATAGAGTGTGAAAACTGAGTTTCCTTGAGAGCTGCTTGGAAGCCTGATGCTGTGTGAAGTTAGTGAGCCAAATGGAGTTGTTCTCCCACAAGAACCACTCGGCTGATCCTTCTTCAATATGCCCTTCACCAACATGCAGTGTTTCCTTGATTGAATTAGCTCTCACACCAATATTTGTGTCTAGAGCCTTTGCTTTGAGGGCTATCTGAAAACGGCTGTGGCGCTGAAGTTGCCTGTGAATGTGGAGTTGGTGGCATGTGAAATCCGCATGTGGAGCATTCGTTTGTGTGGGATGCACACCAAGCTTCTTTTCAGTCCTAGGCACTCAAAGGGCACTAAGCATAGAGTGTGAAAACCGAGTTTCCTTGAGAGCTGCTTGGAAGCCTGATGGTGTGTGAAGTTAGTGAGCCAAATGGAGTTGTTCTCCCACAAGAACCACTCGGCTGATCTTTCTTCAATATGCCCTTCACCAACATGCAGTGTTTCCTTGATTGAATTAGCTCTCACACCAATGTTTGCGTCTAGAGCCTTTGCATTGAGGGCTATCTGAAAACGGCTGTGGCGCTGAAGTTGCCTGTGAATGTGGAGTTGGTGGCATGTGAAACCCGCATGTGGAGCATTCGTTTGTGTGGGATGTTCACCAAGCTTCATTTCAGGCCTAGGCACTCAAAGGGCACTAATCATAGAGTGTGAAAACTGAGTTTCCTTGAGAGCTGCTTGGAAGCTGATGCTGTGTGAAGTTAGTGAGTCAAATGGAGTTGTTCTCCCACAAGAACCATTCGGCTGATCCTTCTTCAATATGCCCTTCACCAACATGCAGTGTTTCCTTGATTGAATTAGCTCTCACACCAATATTTGCATCTACAGCCTTTGCATTGAGAGCTATCTGAAAACGGCTGTGGCGCTGAAGTTGCCTGTGAATGTGGAGTTGGTGGCATGTGAAACCCGCATGTGGAGCATTCGTTTGTGTGGGATGCACACCAAGCTTCATTTCATTCCTAGGCACTCCAAGGGCACTTAGCATAGAGTGTGAAGACTGAGTTTCCTTGAGAGCTCCTTGGAAGCCTGATGGTGTGTGAAGTTAGTGAGCCAAATGGAGTTGTTCTCCCACAAGAACCACTCGGCTGATCCTTCTTCAATATGCCCTTCACCAACATGCAGTGTTTCCTTGATTGAATTAGCTCTCACACCAATATTTGCGTCTAGAGCCTTTGCATTGAGGGCTATCTGAAAACGGCTGTGGCGCTGAAGTTGCCTGTGAATGTGGAGTTGGTGGCATGTGAAACCCGCATGTGGAGCATTCGTTTGTGTGGGATGCTCTACCAGGTTCATTCCTAGATAATGCACTCAAAGGGCACTAAGCATAGAGTGTGAAAACAGTTTCCTTGAGAGCTGCTTGGAAGCCTGATGGTGTGTGAAGTTAGTGAGCCAAATGGAGTTGTTCTCCCACAAGAACCACTCGGCTGATCCTTCTTCAATATGCCCTTCACCAACATGCAGTGTTTCCTTGATTGAATTAGCTCTCACACAAATATTTGCGTCTAGAGCCTTTGCATTGAGGGCTATCTGAAAACGGCTGTGGCGCTGAAGTTGCCTGTGAATGTGGAGTTGGTGGCATGTGAAACCCGCATGTGGAGCATTCGTTTGTGTGGGATGCTCTACCAGCTTCATTTCAGTCCTAGGCATTCAAAGGACACTAAGCATAGAGTGTGAAAACTGAGTTTCCTTGAGAGCTCCTTGGAAGCCTGATGCTGTGTGAAGTTAGTGAGCCAAATGGAGTTGTTCTCCCACAAGAACCACTCGGCTGATCTTTCTTCAATATGCCCTTCACCAACATGCAGTGTTTCCTTGATTGAATTAGCTCTCACACCAATATTTGCGTCTAGATCCTTTGCATTGAGGGCTATCTGAAAACGGCTGTGGCGCTGAAGTTGCCTGTGAATGTGGAGTTGGTGGCATGTGAAACCCGCATGTGGAGCATTCGTTTGTGTGTGATGCTCACCAAGCTTCATTTCAGTCCTATGCACTTAAAGGGCACTAAGCATAGAGTGTGAAACCTGAGTTTCCTTGAGAGCTGCTTGGAAGCCTGATGCTGTGTGAAGTTAGTGAGCCAAATGGAGTTGTTCTCCCACAAGAACCACTTGGTTGATCCTTCTTCAATATGCCCTTCACCAACATGCAGTGTTTCCTTGATTGAATTAGCTCTCACACCAATATTTGCATCTACAACCTTTGCATTGAGGGCTATCTGAAACGACTGTGGCGCTGAAGTTGCCTGTGAATGTGGAGTTGGTGGCATGTGAAACCCGCATGTGGAGCATTCGTTTGTGTGGGATGCTCTACCAGGTTCATTCCTAGATAATGCACTCAAAGGGCACTAAGCATAGAGTGTGAAAACTGAGTTTCCTTGAGAGCTGCTTGGAAGCCTGATGGTGTGTGAAGTTAGTGAGTCAAATGGAGTTATTCTCCCACAAGAACCACTCTGCTGATCCTTCTTCAATATGCCCTTCACCAACATGCAGTGTTTCCTTGATTGTATTATCTCTCACACCAATATTTGCATCTACAGCCTTTGCATTGAGAGCTATCTGAAAACGGCTGTGGCGCTGAAGTTGCCTGTGAATGTGGAGTTGGTTGCATGTGAAAACCGCATGTGGAGCATTCGTTTGTGTGGGATGCACACCAAGCTTCATTTCATTCCTAGGCACTCCAAGGTCACTTAGCATAGAGTGTGAAAACTGAGTTTCCTTGAGAGCTGCTTGGAAGCCTGATGGTGTGTGAAGTTAGTGAGCCAAATGGAGTTGTTCTCCCACAAGAACCACTCGGCTGATCCTTCTTCAATATGCCCTTCACCAACATGCAGTGTTTCCTTGATTGAATTAGCTGTCACACCAATATTTGCGTCTAGAGCCTTTGCATTGAGAGCTATCTGAAAACGGCTGTGGCGCTGAAGTTGCCTGTGAATGTGGAGTTGGTGGCATGTGAAATCCGCATGTGGAGCATTCGTTTGTGTGGGATGCACACCAAGCTTCATTTCAGTCCTAGGCACTCAACGGGCACTAAGAATAGAGTGTGAAAACCGAGTTTCCTTCAGAGCTGCTTGGAAGCCTGATGGTGTGTGAAGTTAGTGAGCCAAATGGAGTTGTCCTCCCACAAGAACCACTCGGCTAATCCTTCTTCAATATGCCCTTCACCAACATGCAGTGTTTCCTTGGCTGAATTAGCTCTCACACCAATATTTGCGTCTAGAGCCTTTGCATTGAGGGCTATCTGAAAACGGCTGTGCACTGAAGTTGCCTGTGAATGTGGAGTTGGTGGCATGTGAAACCCGCATGTTGAGCATTCTTTTGTGTGGGATGCTCTACCAGGTTCATTCCTAGATAATGCACTCAAAGGACACTAAGCATAGAGTGTGAAAACTGAATTTCCTTGAGAGCTGATTGGAAGCCTGATGCTGTGTGAAGTTAGTGAGCTAAATGGAGTTGTTCTCCCACAAGAACCACTCGGCTGATCTTTCTTCAATATGCCCTTCACCAACATGCAGTGTTTCCTTGATTGAATTAGCTCTCACACCAATATTTGCATCTACATCCTTTGCATTGAGAGCTATCTGAAAACGGCTGTGGCGCTGAAGTTGCCTGTGAATGTGGAGTTGGTGGCATGTGAAACCCGCATGTGGAGCATTCGTTTGTGTGGGATGCACACCAAGCTTCATTTCATTCCTAGGCACTTAAAGGGCACTTAGCATAGAGTGTGAAAACTGAGTTTCCTTGAGAGCTGCTTGGAAGCCTGATGCTGTGTGAAGTTAGTGAGCCAAATGGAGTTGTTCTCCCACAAGAACCACTCGGCTGATCCTTCTTCAATATGCCCTTCACCAACCTGCAGTGTTTCCTTGATTAAATTAGCTGTCACACCAATATTTGCGTCTAGAGCCTTTGCATTGAGAGCTATCTGAAAACGGCTGTGGCGCTGAAGTTGCCTGTGAATGTGGAGTTGGTGGCATGTGAAACCCGCATGTGGAGCATTCGTTTGTGTGGGATGCACACCAAGCTTCATTTCAGTCATAGGCACTCAATGGGCACTAAGAATAGAGTGTGAAAAGTGAGTTTCCTTCAGAGCTGCTTGGAAGCCTGATGGTGTGTGAAGTTAGTGAGCCAAATGGAGTTGTCCTCCCACAAGAACCACTCTGCTGATCCTTCTTCAATATGCCCTTCACCAACATGCAGTGTTTCCTTGATTGAATTAGCTCTCACACAAATATTTGCATCTACAACCTTTGCATTGAGGGCTATCTGAAAACGGCTGTGGCACTGAAGTTGCCTGTGAATGTGGAGTTGGTGGCATGTGAAACCCGCATGTGGAGCATTCGTTTGTGTGGGATGCTCTACCAGGTTCATTCCTAGATAATGCACTGAGAGAGCACAAAGCAAAGAGTGTGAAAACTGAGTTTCCTTGAGAGCTGCTTGGAAGCCTGATGGTGTGTGAAGTTAGTGAGTCAAATGGAGTTGTTCTCCCACAAGAACCACTCGGCTGATCCTTCTTCAATATGCCCTTCACCAACATGCAGTGTTTCCTTGATTCTATTAGCTCTCACACCAATATTTGCATCTAGAGCCTTTGCATTGAGAGCTATCTGAAAACGGCTGTGGCGCTGAAGTTTCCTGTGAATTTGGAGTTGGTGGCATGTGAAATCCGCATGTGGAGCATTCGTTTGTGTGGGATGCTCACCAAGCTTCATTTCTAGATAATGCACTCAAAGGGCACTAAGCATAGAGCGTGAAAACTGAGTTTCCTTGAGAGCTGCTTGGAAGCCTGATGGTGTGTGAAGTTAGTGAGTCAAATGGAGTTGTTCTCCCACAAGAACCACTCGGCTGATCCTTCTTCAATATGCCCTTCACCAACATGCAGTGTTTCCTTGATTGAATTAGCTCTCACAACAATATTTGCATCTACATCCTTTGCATTGAGAGCTATCTGAAAACGGCTGTGGCGCTGAAGTTGCCTGTGAATGTGGAGTTGGTGGCATGTGAAACCCGCATGTGGAGCATTCGTTTGTGTGGGATGTTCACCAACTTCATTTCAGGCCTAGGCACTCAAAGGGCACTAATCATAGAGTGTGAAAACTGAGTTTCCTTGAGAGCTGCTTGGAAGCCTGATGCTGTGTGAAGTTAGTGAGTCAAATGGAGTTGTTCTCCCACAAGAACCACTCGGCTGATCATTCTTCAATATGCCCTTCACCAACATGCAGTGTTTCCTTGATTGAATTAGCTCTCACACCAATATTTGCATCTACAGCCTTTGCATTGAGGGCTATCTGAAAACGGCTGTGGTGCTGAAGTTGCCTGTGAATGTGGAGTTGGTGGCATGTGAAACCCGCATGTGGAGCATTCGTTTGTGTGGGATGCACACCAAGCTTCATTTCAGTCCTAGGCACTCAGAGGGCACTTAGCATAGAGTGTGAAAACTGAGTTTCCTTGAGAGCTGCTTGGAAGCCTGATGCTGTGTGAAGTTAGTGAGCCAAATGGAGTTGTTCTCCCACAAGAACCACTCGGCTGATCCTTCTTCAATATGCCCTTCACCAACATGCAGTGTTTCCTTGATTGAATTAGCTCTCACACCAATATTTGCGTCTAGAGCCTTTGCATTGAGGGCTATCTGAAAACGGCTGTGGCGCTGAAGTTGCCTGTGAATGTGGAGTTGGTGGCATGTGAAACCCGCATGTGGAGCATTCGTTTGTGTGGGATGCTCTACCAGGTTCATTCCTAGATAATGCACTCAAAGGGCACTAAGCATAGAGTGTGAAAACTGAGTTTCCTTGAGAGCTGCTTGGAAGCCTGATGGTGTGTGAAGTTAGTGAGCCAAATGGAGTTGTTCTCCCACAAGAACCACTCGGCTGATCCTTCTTCAATATGCCCTTCACCAACATGCAGTGTTTCCTTGATTGAATTAGCTCTCACACCAATATTTGCGTCTAGAGCCTTTGCATTGAGGGCTATCTGAAAACGGCTGTGGCGCTGAAGTTGCCTGTGAATGTGGAGTTGGTGGCATGTGAAACCCGCATGTGGAGCATTCGTTTGTGTGGGATGCTCTACCAGCTTCATTTCAGTCCTAGGCACTCAAAGGACACTAAGCATAGAGTGTGAAAACTGCGTTTCCTTGAGAGCTGCTTGGAAGCCTGATGGTGTGTGAAGTTAGTGAGCCAAATGGAGTTGTTCTCCCACAAGAACCACTCGGCTGATCTTTCTTCAATATGCCCTTCACCAACATGCAGTGTTTCCTTGATTGAATTAGCTCTCACACCAATATTTGCGTCTAGATCCTTTGCATTGAGGGCTATCTGAAAACGGCTGTGGTGCTGAAGTTGCCTGTGAATGTGGAGTTGGTGGCATGTGAAACCCGCATGTGGAGCATTCGTTTGTGTGGGATGCTCACCAAGCTTCATTTCAGTCCTATGCACTTAAAGGGCACTAAGCATAGAGTGTGAAACCTGAGTTTCCTTGAGAGCTTCTTGGAAGCCTGATGGTGTGTGAAGTTAGTGAGTCAAATGGAGTTGTTCTCCCACAAGAACCACTGGGCTGATCCTTCTTCAATATGCCCTTCACCAACATGCAGTGTTTCCTTGATTGTATTAGCTCTCACACCAATATTTGCATCTACAGCCTTTGCATTGAGAGCTATCTGAAAACGGCTGTGGCGCTGAAGTTGCCTGTGAATGTGGAGTTGGTGGCATGTGAAACCCGCATGTGGAGCATTCGTTTGTGTGGGATGCTCTACCAGGTTCATTCCTAGATAATGCACTCAAAGGGCACTAAGCATAGAGTGTGAAAACTGAGTTTCCTTGAGAGCTGCTTGGAAGCCTGATGGTGTGTGAAGTTAGTGAGTCAAATGGAGTTGTTCTCCCACAAGAACCACTCTGTTGATCCTTCTTCAATATGCCCTTCACCAACATGCAGTGTTTCCTTGATTGTATTATCTCTCACACCAATATTTGCATCTACAGCCTTTGCATTGAGAGCTATCTGAAAACGGCTGTGGCGCTGAAGTTGCCTGTGAATGTGGAGTTGGTTGCATGTGAAAACCGCATGTGGAGCATTCGTTTGTGTGGGATGCACACCAAGCTTCATTTCATTCCTAGGCACTCCAAGGTCACTTAGCATAGAGTGTGAAAACTGAGTTTCCTTGAGAGCTGCTTGGAAGCCTGATGGTGTGTGAAGTTAGTGAGCCAAATGGAGTTGTTCTCCCACAAGAACCACTCGGCTGATCCTTCTTCAATATGCCCATTCACCAACATGCAGTGTTTCCTTGATTGAATTAGCTCTCACACCAATATTTGCGTCTAGAGCCTTTGCTTTGAGGGCTATTTGAAAACGGCTGTGGCGCTGAAGTTGCCTGTGAATGTGGAGTTGGTGGCATGTGAAACCCGCATGTGGAGCATTCGTTTGTGTGGGATGCTCTACCAGGTTCATTTCAGTCCTAGCCATACAAAGGGCACTAAGCATAGAGTGTGAAAACTGAGTTTCCTTGAGAGCTGCTTGGAAGCCTGATGCTGTGTGAAGTTAGTGAGCCAAATGGAGTTGTTCTCCCACAAGAACCACTTGGCTGATCCTTCTTCAATATGCCCTTCACCAACCTGCAGTGTTTCCTTGATTAAATTAGCTGTCACAACCAATATTTGCGTCTAGAGCCTTTGCATTGAGAGCTATCTGAAAACGGCTGTGGCGCTGAAGTTGCCTGTGAATGTGGAGTTGGTGGCATGTGAAACCCGCATGTGGAGCATTCGTTTGTGTGGGATGCACACCAAGCTTCATTTCAGTCATAGGCACTCAACGGGCACTAAGAATAGAGTGTGAAAAGTGAGTTTCCTTCAGAGCTGCTTGGAAGCCTGATGGTGTGTGAAGTTAGTGAGCCAAATGGAGTTGTCCTCCCACAAGAACCACTCTGCTGATCCTTCTTCAATATGCCCTTCACCAACATGCAGTGTTTCCTTGATTGAATTAGCTCTCACAACAATATTTGCATCTACATCCTTTGCATTGAGAGCTATCTGAAAACGGCTGTGGCGCTGAAGTTGCCTGTGAATGTGGAGTTGGTGGCATGTGAAACCCGCATGTGGAGCATTCGTTTGTGTGGGATGTTCACCAACTTCATTTCAGGCCTAGGCACTCAAAGGGCACTAATCATAGAGTGTGAAAACTGAGTTTCCTTGAGAGCTGCTTGGAAGCCTGATGCTGTGTGAAGTTAGTGAGTCAAATGGAGTTGTTCTCCCACAAGAACCACTCGGCTGATCCTTCTTCAATATGCCCTTCACCAACATGCAGTGTTTCCTTGATTGAATTAGCTCTCACACCAATATTTGCGTCTAGAGCCTTTGCATTGAGGGCTATCTGAAAACGGCTGTGGTGCTGAAGTTGCCTGTGAATGTGGAGTTGGTGGCATGTGAAACCCGCATGTGGAGCATTCGTTTGTGTGGGATGTTCACCAAGCTTCATTTCAGTCCTAGGCACTCAGAGTGCACTTAGCATAGAGTGTGAAAACTGAGTTTCCTTGAGAGCTGCTTGGAAGCCTGATGCTGTGTGAAGTTAGTGAGCCAAATGGAGTTGTTCTCCCACAAGAACCACTCGGCTGATCCTTCTTCAATATGCCCTTCACCAACATGCAGTGTTTCCTTGATTGAATTAGCTCTCACACCAATGTTTGCGTCTAGAGCCTTTGCATTGAGGGCTATTTGAAAACGGCTGTGGCGCTGAAGTTGCCTGTGAATGTGGAGTTGGTGGCATGTGAAACCCGCATGTGGAGCATTCGTTTGTGTGGGATGCTCTACCAGGTTCATTCCTAGATAATGCACTCAAAGGGCACTAAGCATAGAGTGTGAAAACTGAGTTTCCTTGAGAGCTGCTTGGAAGCCTGATGCTGTGTGAAGTTAGTGAGCCAAATGGAGTTGTTCTCCCACAAGAACCACTCGGCTGATCCTTCTTCAATATGCCCTTCACCAACATGCAGTGTTTCCTTGATTCAATTAGCTCTCACACCAATATTTGCGTCTAGAGCCTTTGCATTGAGGGCTATCTGAAAACGGCTGTGGCGCTGAAGTTGCCTGTGAATGTGGAGTTGGTGGCATGTGAAACCCGCATGTGGAGCATTCGTTTGTGTGGGATGCTCTACCAGCTTCATTTCAGTCCTAGGCACTCAAAGGACACTAAGCATAGAGTGTGAAAACTGAGTTTCCTTGAGAGCTGCTTGAAGCCTGATGGTGTGTGAAGTTAGTGAGCCAAATGGAGTTGTTCTCCCACAAGAACCACTCGGCTGATCTTTCTTCAATATGCCCTTCACCAACATGCAGTGTTTCCTTGATTGAATTAGCTCTCACACCAATATTTGCGTCTAGATCCTTTGCATTGAGGGCTATCTGAAAACGGCTGTGGTGCTGAAGTTGCCTGTGAATGTGGAGTTGGTGGCATGTGAAACCCGCATGTGGAGCATTCGTTTGTGTGGGATGCTCACCAAGCTTCATTTCAGTCCTATGCACTTAAAGGGCACTAAGCATAGAGTGTGAAACCTGAGTTTCTTGAGAGCTTCTTGGAAGCCTGATGGTGTGTGAAGTTAGTGAGTCAAATGGAGTTGTTCTCCCACAAGAACCACTGGGCTGATCCTTCTTCAATATGCCCTTCACCAACATGCAGTGTTTCCTTGATTGTATTAGCTCTCACACCAATATTTGCATCTACAGCCTTTGCATTGAGAGCTATCTGAAAACGGCTGTGGCGCTGAAGTTGCCTGTGAATGTGGAGTTGGTGGCATGTGAAACCCGCATGTGGAGCATTCGTTTGTGTGGGATGCACACCAAGCTTCATTTCATTCCTAGGCACTCAAAGGACACTTAGCATAGAGTGTGAAAACTGAGTTTCCTTGAGAGCTGCTTGGAAGCCTGATGGTGTGTGAAGTTAGTGAGCCAAATGGAGTTGTTCTCCCACAAGAACCACTCGGCTGATCCTTCTTCAATATGCCCTTCACCAACATGCAGTGTTTCCTTGATTGAATTAGCTCTCACACCAATATTCGTGTCTAGAGCCTTTGCATTGAGGGCTATCTGAAAACGGCTGTGGCACTGAAGTTGCCTGTGAATGTGCAGTTGGTGGCATGTGAAACCCGCATGTGGAGCATTCGTTTGTGTGGGATGCTCACCAAGCTCCATTCTAGATAATGCACTCAAAGGGCACTAAGCATAGAGTGTGAAAACTGAGTTTCCTTGAGAGCTGCTTGGAAGCCTGATGGTGTGTGAAGTTAGTGAGCCAAATGGAGTTGTTCTCCCACAAGAACCACTCTGCTGATCCTTCTTCAATATGCCCTTCACCAACATACAGTGTTTCCTTGATTGAATTAGCTCTCACACCAATATTTGCGTCTAGAGCCTTTGCATTGAGGGCTATCTGAAAACGGCTGTGGCGATGAAGCTGCCTGAGAATGTGGAATTGGTGGCATGTGAAACCCGCATGTGGAGCATTCGTTTGTGTGGGATGCTGTACCAGGTTCATTTCAATCCTAGGCACTCAACGGGCACTAAGAATAGAGTGTGAAAGCTGAGTTTCCTTGAGAGCTGCTTGGATTCCTGATGGTGTGTGAAGTTAGTGAGTCAAATGGAGTTGTTCTCCCACAAGAACCACTCGTCTGATCCTTCTTCAATATGCCCTTCACCAACATGCAGTGTTTCCTTGATTGAGTTAGCTGTCACACCAATATTTGCGTCTAGAGCCTTTGCATTGAGGGCTATCTGAAACGACTGTGGCACTGAAGTTGCCTGTGAATGTGGAGTTGGTGGCAAGTGAAACCCGCATGTGGAGCATTCGTTTGTGTGGGATGCTCTACCAGGTTCATTCCTAGATAATGCACTCAAGGGGCACTAAGCATAGAGTGTGAAAACTGAGTTTCCTTGAGAGCTGCTTGGAAGCCTGATGCTGTGTGAAGTTAGTGAGCCAAATGGAGTTGTTCTCCCACAAGAACCACTCGGCTGATCCTTCTTCAATATGCCCTTCACCAACATGCAGTGTTTCCTTGATTGAATTAGCTCTCACACCAATATTTGTGTCTAGAGCCTTTGCTTTGTGGGCTATCTGAAAACGGCTGTGGCGCTGAAGTTGCCTGTGAATGTGGAGTTGGTGGCATGTGAAACCCGCATGTGGAGCATTCGTTTGTGTGGGATGTTCACCAAGCTTCATTTCAGGCCTAGGCACTCAAAGGGAACTAATCATAGAGTGTGAAAACTGAGTTTCCTTGAGAGCTGCTTGGAAGCCTGATGGTGTGTGAAGTTAGTGAGCCAAATGGAGTTGTTCTCCCACAAGAACCACTCGGCTGATCCTTCTTCAATATGCCCTTCACCAACATGCAGTGTTTCCTTGATTCAATTAGCTCTCACACCAATATTCGTGTCTAGAGCCTTTGCTTTGAGGGCTATCTGAAAACGGCTGTGGCGCTGAAGTTGCCTGTGAATGTGGAGTTGGTGGCATGTGAAACCCGCATGTGGAGCATTCGTTTGTGTGGGATGCACACCAAGCTTCTTTTCAGTCCTAGGCACTCAAAGGGCACTAAGCATAGAGTGTGAAAACTGAGTTTCCTTGAGAGCTGCTTGGAAGCCTGATGCTGTGTGAAGTTAGTGAGCCAAATGGAGTTGTTCTCCCACAAGAACCACTCTGCTGATCCTTCTTCAATATGCCCTTCACCAACATGCAGTGTTTCCTTGATTGAATTAGCTCTCACACCAATGTTTGCGTCTAGAGCCTTTGCATTGAGGGCTATCTGAAAACGGCTGTGGCGATGAAGTTGCCTGAGAATGTGGAATTGGTGGCATGTGAAACCCGCATGTGGAGCATTCGTTTGTGTGGGATGCTGTACCAGGTTCATTTCAATCCTAGGCACTCAAAGGGCACTAAGAATAGAGTGTGAAAGCTGAGTTTCCTTGAGAGCTGCTTGGATTCCTGATGGTGTGTGAAGTTAGTGAGTCAAATGGAGTTGTTCTCCCACAAGAACCACTCGTCTGATCCTTCTTCAATATGCCCTTCACCAACATGCAGTGTTTCCTTGATTGAATTAGCTCTCACACCAATATTTGCGTCTAGAGCCTTTGCATTGAGGGCTATCTGAAACGACTGTGGCACTGAAGTTGCCTGTGAATGTGGAGTTGGTGGCAAGTGAAACCCGCATGTGGAGCATTTGTTTGTGTGGGATGCTCTACCAGGTTCATTCCTAGATAATGCACTCAAAGGGCACTAAGCATAGAGTGTGAAAACTGAGTTTCCTTGAGAGCTGCTTGGAAGCCAATGCTGTGTGAAGTTAGTGAGCCAAATGGAGTTGTTCTCCCACAAGAACCACTCGGCTGATCCTTCTTCAATATGCCCTTCACCAACATGCAGTGTTTCCTTGATTGAATTAGCTCTCACACCAATATTTGTGTCTAGAGCCTTTGCATTGAGGGCTATCTGAAAACGGTTGTGGCGCTGAAGTTGCCTGTGAATGTGGAGTTGGTGGCATGTGAAATCAGCATGTGGAGCATTCGTTTGTGTGGGATGCTCACCAAGCTTTATTTCAGTCCTAGGCACTCAAAGGACACTAAGCATAGAGTGTGAAAACAGAGTTTCCTTGAGAGCTGCTTGGAAGCCTGATGGTGTGTGAAGTTAGTGAGCCAAATGGAGTTGTTCTCCCACAAGAACCACTCGGCTGATCCTTCTTCAATATGCCCTTCACCAACATGCAGTGTTTCCTTGATTCAATTAGCTCTCACACCAATATTCGCGTCTAGAGCCTTTGCATTGAGGGCTATCTGAAAACGGCTGTGGCGCTGAAGTTGCCTGTGAATGTGGAGTTGGTGGCATGTGAAACCCGCATGTGGAGCATTCGTTTGTGTGGGATGCACACCAAGCTTCTTTTCAGTCCTAGGCACTCAAAGGGCACTAAGCATAGAGTGTGAAAACTGAGTTTCCTTGAGAGCTGCTTGGAAGCCTGATGGTGTGTGAAGTTAGTGAGCCAAATGGAGTTGTTCTCCCACAAGAACCACTCGGCTGATCCTTCTTCAATATGCCCTTCACCAACATGCAGTGTTTCCTTGATTGAATTAGCTCTCACACCAATGTTTGCGTCTAGAGCCTTTGCATTGAGGGCTATCTGAAAACGGCTGTGGCGCTGAAGTTGCCTGTGAATGTGGAGTTGGTGGCATGTGAAACCCGCATGTGGAGCATTCGTTTGTGTGGGATGTTCACCAAGCTTCATTTCAGGCCTAGGCACTCAAAGGGCACTAATCATAGAGTGTGAAAACTGAGTTTCCTTGAGAGCTGCTTGGAAGCCTGATGCTGTGTGAAGTTAGTGAGTCAAATGGAGTTGTTCTCCCACAAGAACCACTCGGCTGATCCTTCTTCAATATGCCCTTCACCAACATGCAGTGTTTCCTTGATTGAATTAGCTCTCACACCAATATTTGCGTCTAGAGCCTTTGCATTGAGGGCTATCTGAAAACGGCTGTGGCGCTGAAGTTGCCTGTGAATGTGGAGTTGGTGGCATGTGAAACCCGCATGTGGAGCATTCGTTTGTGTGGGATGCTCTACCAGGTTCATTCCTAGATAATGCACTCAAAGGGCACTAAGCATAGAGTGTGAAAACAGTTTCCTTGAGAGCTGCTTGGAAGCCTGATGGTGTGTGAAGTTAGTGAGTCAAATGGAGTTGTTCTCCCACAAGAACCACTCGGCTGATCCTTCTTCAATATGCCCTTCACCAACATGCAGTGTTTCCTTGATTGTATTATCTCTCACACCAATATTTGCATCTACAGCCTTTGCATTGAGAGCTATCTGAAAACGGCTGTGGCGCTGAAGTTGCCTGTGAATGTGGAGTTGGTGGCATGTGAAACCCGCATGTGGAGCATTCGTTTGTGTGGATGCACACCAAGCTTCATTTCATTCCTAGGCACTCCAAGGTCACTTAGCATAGAGTGTGAAAACTAAGTTTCCTTGAGAGCTGCTTGGAAGCCA
>NW_026697594.1:0-35252 GCF_030435755.1 Ochotona princeps
AGCCGTGGAAGTGGCATATAAACTACGTGAGTAGCGGGACGTCTCACGGAACGGTGGTGCACAACCACCACTCCTGCCAAAGGGAGTGCTTACACACCACTTGGCAGGCCGGCGGTTCCCTACGAGGCGAAGACCCGCCTTCCAACAGTGTCACTAACCCCACATGGGAAATCTGTGTGCAAGCACTTCCGGTACGTCTTCGGTATCAGGTGTTTGCCGTAGGTAAAGCATTAAACGCGTCAAAACCTGCGCGCTGACGCTGCCGCGCGCCAAAGTGGAGGTAGTCTGGTGTGAGAATGTCGGTTTTGGTATCCATGAATTTTTTCGCCTTGTTTGATAACCAGAATGCTGATGTTCGAGATTTTGTACTGCCGCCTGCAGAGGTTCTCCGCCGTTGTAAATGTAGAAGAGAAATGTAGGACGTAGCTTTAATGTTCCAAAGAGGAACATATACTACAACTGCATTCGCTCCTTTCTCCTTGTTTGACAGTGTCAGTGGTCTCTCACATGCTGCATTATAAAATAATTCCTTTTTCTTAAGACTGTGTTCGTGGAACGTGCTTTCTCAAGACGAACACTCATTCGCCTGGATATTCGGTGCGATTCCGTGTCTCAACTCGTGCTCTAAGAATCCTGACACAGCTGTGCAGACGCGTTACGCGCATAGTTTCGGAGAAACGCTGCCAAGCCTGATTTTACAGTCTACCCCTCATCCCGTCTTTCAAAGCGAGGGCGGTATTAGCGGGCGTACAGCAGCGTCCGAGCCCAAACGCATGCGGACATCTGACGACCACAGAGAAGTCACACTGACACCGAGCGGAGAAACTTCGCTTTTTTGGCTGAAAACCTGTTTGTTTTCCCCTGCGCGTAAGTGGGTTCCGGTTCATGTACCTTATTGTCTCCTCTGACTAAATCTGAGACTGTTTGAGCGCTCGGGCATCAGTACGTGGTAGTGGCCTCGCCAGGGTTTCTGTGTGTTACCGTTCACTTGGTTCTGTTTCTGGATTTACCTCCCGGTCTCCGCTTGACTGTATCTTTATGGACAGTCATGAACAGCGCGAGTCACATCTAGCCTGCCATACTCAACGTCTAGCAGCCTTTTGCGCCAGCCTTGCTACCAGGAATGCAGGATGAGTCCTGCGGACGCAATAGCCGAAGAAAGAATTCCGTTGACGACTAGTCTGTTGGATGAAACATCGGTGTCTTCGGGGCCTCCTCGTCACAAACTTCCACTGCCAGTAGCCCCTGAGCCTTCACGATCCCCTGCAAGGCGTCTTCGGGTCTTGTGGTGAGTATATTGCGACGAGACCTCTTGAATCGGTGGCAGGTCCATCTAGTCTGCCAGCAAGGACAGGGTCACGGGTGCGAAAGTGAGGGGGGGTGCTCGAAGCTGTGTCTCGGTTTCTACACAGCTCAATGAGAATGAAGAATCACGGGGAGAATGCTGTTCGTTTGACCCTTTCTTTTGCTATCACCCTAGTTGCCACCGTGAAGAGTTGCCGGTTCAGAAGATAAATCTGCTGTACTGCACCCGGGCACAATGAATCTCTCCCAGCGTCTTGTTTTATCTCTGTATGATATACATTGATGGCATCCGCGTGAATTTAGGAAATTTCTCTGAAGGATGCTCACTGTTGTAGTTTGTTCATAGACGTACGTTTACCCCCCAGGGGTAAACAAGCACGCAAAACCCAGCTGCTGCTTGTGGAGACGTATTTTAGTGACGGCGGGCTCGATAGAAGCAGACGTAACAGGCAGTCTACACAGATGCAGAATGGAAATCTTTCAAACTTCACAACGCCAATGCCGCTACATATACATAGTCTGAGCGGATAGAAACTTCACGGGCTTCTGATGAACACTCAGCAGTTCGTTATCACGCACGCCACTTCGGTTGCAAGCTTGCTTTTCTTGCTTTCGACTGAGGGATGAATCGATACCATATATCCGTCTCGAGGCTCAGAGTGCGTTTGCTGAGAGCTAGTTGGTGCGGGTTCGTTTATGTTTCCGAAGTTGCCCACAGACTCTTTTCCACTGAGGCAGACGTGAGACTTCCTGTTCAGGCCCACCAGACGCCGTGTTCTTGATCTTCGAGTACCTGAGTTTCTTCAACGTCTAGCGAAGGACACGTCTACTTGGTGCGCACGCGCATACTGATCCTTTCCTACCCATTGCGTACAATGGGGTTCGTTTCACACTACAGCAGACATCTGTCCGCCACCTATGCAGCCTGTTGCACATTCGCATTTTCTGCGTACTTTAAGGGTGTCCTGCCATCTAGACGAAGGTGCGCGCGTCTGCTGCTTCTCAAAAACATCAACGTGCTTGCAAAAGCGCCTCCTAATATATTGCTTCTGGCGAGGGGCACGCAGGGCTTACTGGAGGAAGTATGAAACAATCTCCTTCGTGAATGCGGGGAAGTCGTATCACGCATGTAGACTCTGACTATAACAGCGAGCCTATGTTATGAGGCTCCTTTGTCTTCCTTCGTAGGGGGTTGTGCTACACGTCTAGACGCGGTACACCCTTTACAGCGGGCCAGTCGTCCGAAGCCCGTCTCTTTTGCTTGTAGTATTATCGTGCTACACATGTGTACCGTTCATGCACATACTCTTCCTTGACTTCCCACGGCACGAGGGGACCTTCTACATCGATTGGTATCTGCTGTTCCCTGTAACACAGACATCACGCCTCTCACAGTTCTCTAAACGATCGGGGAGTCACATGAACATCTCAAAGCGCCATCTAGTGCCGTTAATCTTTTCTCCACCTCACACGTGCGTACATGGCGGGTATGTAAAGGTGGGTGAAAAGACACTCTCGCGTGCGCGGCGCCATGCAAAAGTCATTGCTTCAATCGTACTAGGAGCACGCAGACATACGTAGTTTTTACATAGAAGTATAAATATATCTCTATGCATCCGTGAGTACTTGCGTGCACCCATCTGAGCACAGGAAGTGTTGCTGCGCCTACTGTGTATGTATGCCTGAATGAATGCACACGTAGACTGGTCCGTTCTTCCTTGCATACAGGGTGTTGCTGGGGAGCGCTTGTATGTGTACCTGCGACTCCCGTCGCGAGGCATGCGTGTTTAGTCGTACAGGTAGACTGGACTGAACACGACCTTATCTGGAAGGTGGGCTTCTGCGTACGTGGTCTGCTGCTCTGCGTTGATATGCATCTCTGTGTGCGCGCCCCTGTCTGCCCGCTAGCGCAACTGTATTTTTCATATGCGTGCACGTAGAGTGACAAAAGTTTATCTTACGGGTCCGCGTGATTGTATGTAGTTGTATATAGCAGAAAGGTTTTCACTACCTTCAAGAGTTCATCTTTCTTCAAATTCTGCTGGGGTCAAGCTTGTGAATATACGCCGCAGTCATGTGTATACCAGTCACCGTGTTCTCCATAGTGCTATGCATATCTCATACATAAACGAATCCGAGCATATGTATGCGGATCGCCGGTGTTGCCCGTTTGCTGCGGTTGCGTACAGCACAGGCGGCCTGGGATACATAGGCAGTCACACCCACGCTGCCACTAATCGCTGCTGGCTATGCGGTTTGCGTGGTTGATAGCCTGGACAATGCAACAGAGGAGGTTAACGTCAGACTGCAGCAGCTTGTCAAAGTGCAGCTGCAGCAGCAGGAGCAAGAGATGCGCGAACACTCACAGCGGACGCACCAGCAAGTGCAGCAACACACATCAGAGACCCAGCAGCTTGACCTGGGTGTAAAGCAAGGTGAAAAACAAAGTCATCCACGTGTACCAGCAACAGCTGCAGCCGGGTGTGCCGCCCGCGCAAGCCTAAACGGAGACGGAGGGCTGAGCAGTGAGGCAACAGGCAGCAGACAGGGCTTAACCACATGTGCAGTCGATGAGGATGGTGACCCCCTATTAGAGTTTGTGAAACTGGATCTCCGCGATCTTCCTGCTGTGGTCCGTCTTTTTCAAGAAAAAAAGTTTGCCGCCGTCATTCACTACGCCGGTGGGTCATGTTGACATATTCGCTTTCACGATAACTTCCCCAGTAGCCAGGGCAGACCTGCACTTCTACCAGTGTGAGTTTCCTAGCATTATACGCGGTCATGTGGGCATCTATAAAAATTTAACGGCTCCTCGGTGCGTTTGTACCCATGTTGGCATGCATATCAATGGGGTGACTATCTGACACAAAGTTATCCGTATAGGCAGCCGTCCCATTGTCAATGTATATATATATATGTAGAGATAATTTTACATATATATATATTCTCCCTCCAGATTCTGCCCTACGTACAATTACAATTATAAGGGATAGGCACGCGTGTAAGCACGACTATGTGAAGAGATTTTTCCAGGAAACACCCACTGAAGGGGAGGTGTCCCAGCTGTTACAGTATTATTGTCCGCGAATGTTTTGCGTATACGCCCATGCAGTTCCAGGCTTCCGCGACGTGCGTTTACGTTGTCTGCCTGACATGTGAAGGTAGTCTATACAGACTTGCTGTTCCTGTGCGAGTGTGCATGAACGCAAGAAAACAATAACCATTTGCATCTTGTTGGTTTACACATATTGAGGTCTTTTCGGAATCCTTCATCAAATCATGCAGCCTTCATACGACTCCGCATCCTTAGTGGGGGAGTTTCAAACATCTGACCTAGCGAACGGCGTACACGGACGGACAGTTGTGGGTGTACAACCCTGCAGCAAAAGACAAATTATGGAGATTTACAACGTCTGGGTCATCGAGAGGCAGTCGAGGCTTTGGTGCGCCGGACCCATAAGTACATACAAATGCACACGTATATTCATGTTCTATGGATCTAGTCTGCTCGACTACTACAGCATTACCACGTGTCAGGGTGCTTTAACTTCCCTCGAGTAGACATGAGTCGCACTTCCAAGTGTACGTTTCGTGCTAGGCATCTTCATGATGCTCAAATATCAGTTATACGAACGGGCCTTCTCATAACACTGAAAATTCCCGCGCATGTATGCTTCCGTTTACACACAACGTGCCCCCGGCCATGTATCCTCTTGAGGCTTCTTGTATGTAAGATGAATCTGGACGCTAGCGCCCTTGTTTCGTGACCTTCGTGCGTATAGAACATCACCGCACATGTCGCCCTCACCGCCCATGTCGCCCTCACCGCCCATGTATCCTGGCTCTGGGGCTTTTTTACGTGCAAAGTGCTGCTGGACGTGTACAGCTGCGCTTCAAGTTTAAAGATCATGGATGAAAATGTACCTACGATTACACATACGTCTTTCCTTTGTGGGTCGTTTAGTCTATAGACTTTTACTGGACATGACTTTCTCTTCCGCCTCTTACTTCCGGACATATGTTGGTCACGGATTCCTATCTTTTCCCTTCAGATTTCTCGTGTCTACAAAATCATTCGACATACTATTCTTTTTCTCCAGAACCTTGTATATCGAATATCATTAGACATGTGCCGGCTTCGTGTCCTAGCCGGAGGGCCTCCTTGTACAGGAAAAACAGTACTAGACGTTGACACTTCCATATCAGGCGTTCCTATTTGTACCGTGTCACTGGACGTGTATCTCTCCCCGGCGTCTAGTGAGAGTACCATGAGATACCCGCGAGTGTATAGGCACTACTGTAGTAGTGCTGCACATGCTCTTCACATATATTTGGCGTCCTGTGCGCACGACACACTTTGGAGTCGATGTGGAGGAACTGATGGATAGTGGCCACTTTGACGACCCTTATTACTGCGTGGGCCATCCTTTCTGTGTATACGTACGCCTGAGAGAATTGCGTATATATGCATGTATATGTCCCGCTCTTTTTTCCTTCGGCACCGGCCAGTTTTGTCTGCAGCGTTTCTGTCTGTCTAGAAGTGCTCTACGGTCCTACTCCACTATACGCGTTTCCTTGCACCTTCTTGTGATAATCCTTTCACGATTAAACACGTATCTCATTAAGTCATTTGTTTTCCTGCCTTCTTTGACTCCCAATATATGTGCTCTCCGAATCTACTGCACTTCTGTTTTATTTGCAGCGACACCCCGTCGCCGATGTATGTGGTTCGCTGTGTCCTTGTTCATGCGAGTGGTTTAACCGTCTGTTGTTATCCGATGCCTTTGCTACCTCATCCGCGCGCAGGCCTTAAAAGTGCTGCGGAGTCACTTCGGAAGCCCCTTGACTACTACATTACCAACGTGGGCGGGACCCTTCACTTGCTTCAGGTATAAGCTTGATTTCTTGCTGCTGTGCAGTCCGTGCTAATACTCTTTCTTCCACGCATGTTCTGTTACACGAGAGGATCTGGAGGGAACGGACACGTGTCCATGATGAGTACAAGTTCCGGTCACATTATATATTTGAGCTCTTGTGGCCCCCTGCGCGTGATAGGATACGTTGTATCGTCTTCGAGGCCTGGGCTGCGCCTTTTTTGTTAACTGCTGGTGGTGAAACTCTGCCTGTTAGTTTCTCCTTCGCCCGAACTCGGAATTCATTGAGCCAGCCCTTTTCAATGTATTACAAGTGCCGTGTCTTCCTCGTCGCCACCGAGGCAAGTTTGACTGTCTGAGCGACTTGGTTTCGCATCTCTTTCCCTGTCTTCTCTTCTTGGCTCCCATGTGCCTTGTGTCTACGGAATTTGCGTGGCTGGTGCCGCTATCAACTGTCAGCGACCGCTCTGCGCATCACGCTCTGCTGCGCCATGTCCTGCGTAATGGGTGGCTGCTGGGACGGCACGCTGTCTACGCGTAGGGATATATATGTATATAATTATGTAAAGAGGCATTCTCATATATGCGTGTAGATATCCACAGAAGCACGCGCGTCCTACTGCAGTTGTGACCCTTTGAGTCTATCTTCAAAGACGCACGTGTACGCCTATACATATATACGTAAACACCTTGAAGAGGATCTCTGTATCACTGTATTTACCTACATACGGGAATATGTGGAGACATACACGTGTCACGTAGATCTCTCATATTTAGAATCGGATTCGACGTCTGCACATTGTGGATAACCTAGGTGCTGCTGCATCCATGCACGTATAGTGAGCTTACGTGAAAAATCGAGTTTCACAGTGTGATGCATGCTACGTCAATGCGAACAACTGTATGATTTGTATGCGAAGCTGGGTGTGTATGTATAGGCAATGAGAGCGACAGGATGCAGGATTTTGGTCTTCTCATCAAGCGCCACAGTTTATAAGGCCCTACCAGAACGGCCCATACGATGAGGACGATGTGCGGGACGCTGCACACCCCTATGGCCGCTCCAAGCTTATCATTGAGCAAATGCTCGAGGTAAACGCGTCCACACACGAACGTTAAGAATTGTGGATGATGTATAAGAGCTGAAGAGCTTTCTTTCTAGGGACTCGAACGGGCTACGAATTTCACTAAATACAGAATCTTACGCTTTTTCAGTGGTTGCTGCAAAGAATCCATTTTTCGTTTTAACGTCCCCGGTGCATGTGGATGTACTAAAGCGCGTCTGCAAATCAAGGAGATGGAAGTAGTGACGCACACAAAGTCTTTTTTTCGGTGTCTGGAATATTTTTGAAAATACGTACGAAGAAGTATTTTTTCAAGGGAGTCGTGCATGTATACGTATGTATATATATCTATTTGTATATCATATCTGTGGTGGAGTAATCTATAAGCGCGCATATACAACTGTACGTGCACATCCTACGTATTGACAGACGGGCATATGTATTCACGTTCACGTGAAAGTAGACACTCTCGAAAACGAACATAATTTAACATAGACCGCAGACATCTAAAGACGCTTTGCACAGTTGCAGTTGAGCTGGCAGTGAAGCTTCGGGTACCGATCGTTTTGTTGGTGAGAGCTAGTAAGCGTCTTCCTACATGAGATATAGCGCTACTTACTACATTGAGCTTCCAGGCGGTGCTTGACAGACATGTATTTTGCAACTGTCGGACCGTGCTACGGCCCCCTGAAAGCTGAACAGCCTTCTTCCCACGGGTAGAAAGAAAGATATGTATCCTTTGTCCCTTCTGCTTATGGTATTTCCGATGCTGCAATTGTCCCTGGTTCGCCACTGCCGTAGCTACTGCCGTTCGTGTCGGCAGAAGGCAAGCGAGACAGCCGCGCAGCTTTGACTGGACACTATCACCATTGTAGCTTTTGTGGAAACCGCCGCCCGACTCTGACTGCTGCTGTCACATCCGTGCTAATGTCGCAGTTTGGTCACAAGGCACACAGCTGTGACTGCTATTTTGCATGCATATCGAGGTCACTGATTCTCCTCTCGAAAGTGGGCAACTCTGATTGTCAACTCGGTTGCACACTATATTGCCGCGGGCTTCTAGTTCGCTACTCATGCTGAGGGACTAGAGGGAAACATGCTACTGTTGTTTGTTAACGTGCCAATGCTGCTGCTGGTCGTACAGGGCTGCTGGGCTTGCTGCAGCCGTTGACGTGTCATCGGTGGTGTCAAGGAAGTCGACAACATCATTATCCTCCCCGTGACTCTTCTCCAGGTTTTACTGATAAAGATTAACCTGCGTGTGCTGTACAGTGTTTGCGTATTGCGGAGCCCGTCTGCCATTATCTTGCTCCCCACAGTGACTCTTCTGCTGCTGCTGTGCGGGCGCCCGGCTACGGGAGTGCCATTGGTTACCCTTTTGTCTCCCTGCTGCATCAACGCCTTCCTCACTTCCTAAATAAGAAGGGTGACGATGACAGTCGTTTACGTGTCAGAGGGCTGCGGCTCACTGTAAGTGTGCTGCTGCTGCTCCCTGCTGCCAGTGAATTTTCCTTTCGCGGTTCCGCTCCTGCCGCTCTTTCTCAGGATCTGCACACCGGAGAAGAGAAGGATTATTGGAGAATTGCTATCCTGCGGTACTTCAACCCCATAGGAGCGCATGCATCTGGACTGCTTGGTGAACATCCAAGCGGCAAGCCCCAAAATTTGGTGCCTTATATTCAACAAGTGGCTATCAAGAAGCTGCCCCACGTAAACATCTTCGGCTCTGATTACTGCACTCGGGACGGATCAGGTATGTACAGTCTCCATGGTTTGTCTGTGTACATGCATGTATATGTACACGTACATGTGTATGGACAGGTGCGTCTAGAGTATCCGCGTTGTGCTTCTATACGACCATGTAAATATATGTGGGTGTACATACATATATGTATGTGCACCTGGTGTGTGTAGCCCGCACCTAGAAATGAGTAGGTCACGCCGTTATTCGTGAGCGCGCCGTTACGGTTGTGCGTATGAGTGTGTATACCCTACAGTGTTTCACTCTGAAAGTCAAAGCATCAGGCTGAGAAGAGCTTTTTGTCGTGGTCGTCTCGACGAAAAAGAGCTTCTCCGTACTAAAGAGGTCCTCCGCTCACACTTCACCTGACGTGTACACGTAGAAGGAAGAGACCGTACGTATTAAGGGGTCCCCCTTCGTGTTCCCTGTACACAAAGGAGGAGTTTGCAAAATGATCATAAGTATCACGCCAACAGCACAGGCAGTCTATCCGTGACGATAACCGTCGTGCGAAGTGTTCATATGCCCGCAGCAGTCGCTCAGGACTGCAGAAAATGAATCTGGTATACACTGGTGTTGGCATAGACACCGCAACAACACCAGCGCAGCGACTTCTCGGACGCTAAGCGCCATGAAAGTAACTATGTGGAGGCTTCAGAACAGCGACTCTGACACTCTCTGTGCATTCTGCTTTTGGAAGGCTTGTTCATTGTTAAGGGATTTTTGTTAAAGTGACCTACGTATTTTAGCGACGCTGCTGATCAAAGCTGACTGCCGTGCCCCAATGCGTGCTGCTCACGCTGTCACTATGCGGATACAGCGAGAATCCCGGCGGCTGTGCTGCTTCTGCACGTGCTCATTACGTTGTTGTGTGTATCCGGTGCTGCTACACGTCGCTGCATGCGCTCCTCATTGCTCGAGTCCTACTCGTGCTGCTGCTTCCGTGTCTATTTATACTTTTTTTTCTGCTTGCCTCGTCATGCATTGCAAGGCATATGATGTGTGAACTGCACCCTCTAGTGTAGATGCCGATCTTACTTCTACCTCCTCCCTCGTCTTGGGACATGCTGCTGTTACCGTGTGTGTACCGCATGTGCTGATGTGTGTCCCTGTTGGTAGGGTGTGCCTATTCATTGACACTCTTTGTGCGTGGTGGAGTGTATGCGGTGCTGTATGGTCTGCTCGACTGTTGCACAACAACGGTGCTAGCCTGACAACAGACGATCACAAATATTATTCCTCAACGAATGCGTATCACTGCCGGGTTTTCATCCGGCGCCGTTTTTACCCTGCACCACACTGTTTAGATGGAGGTTTCTCTTGTCCTGGGTTCCTTCTGGCTCGAGTACAGAATGTGGTCTAGCTCTTTTTATTCTCCTGTGAGAAGGCTGATGCCACTGTATACATGCTACAGTATCGCTCCAGGAGAACTCCCGACGCTGCGGCTCTCGTCCCCGTGTGCTGCTGCTGCTGCTGCTTCGTCTTTGGCTTCACCCAGGTTCTGTGTCTTATTGGTGCTGACGGACGCTGCTGCTGCTACCGTCGTTGTTTCCCCTGCTGCCATCCTGTCTCTGTTGTGCGGCACACTACACTGCTGCCATGAAAGCCGCCGCTGCCGCTACGGCGTATGCTCTTTTCCAGTAGTGGGCTGCAGCAGCGTGTGCTGACGTACGCTTCTGCTGTTTCTCTATACAAACTCGTTTGCTCTGAGCATGCTCTCCATGAATTTCGCTGACGATCACGGTGTATCTGGAGACGTTACTACTGCACCTGCTGCCGCAGAATAGCCGCGTTTGCTGCTTCTGTTTTCTGCTGCCAATTTTATCGGGAACCTACAGGAATACGCGATTATTTGCACGTAGAGGATCTCGCGCAAGGCCACGTAGCCGCACTGCGGCAACTGCAAGAGGGAGTACATGAAGACGAGATGGACAGACAAGATAGAAATGCCAAGCTTGACAAAAAGCGGAAGGAAATCATTACTGCAGCTTCTCCCGGCTACAAACTTCGGCCGCGGGAAAAAGGGTGCCTGCACGTGTACAATCTAGGAACCGGTCGAGGTGTATCAGCACTGGAAATTGTCAAAATGTTCGAAGAAGCCTCAGGCCAGCCCATTCCGTACAGGATCGTAGGAAGGTAGACAGAAGCAAACACCTCTTAGCTGCGTGCCACATAACAGATGTTAGAAAAGTGACCTAGTCGTAGAGTCTGAGCTTGATAACCTGTCGTGTCTTCTCTCTACAAAGTATGTGTCGAGATCGAAAGTGATGCCTAGGAACCCATACATCATCCGTTCTGTATACACCTTCACCATGAATCTATAGAAGATGTACACAAAGCTTACATGGTGGAAAAAAGAAGCTGTTCGCAGCTGTCTGCGTGTGAGTGTGTGTCTGCGTCTATGTATGCCCAAATTGACTTGAGCCAAACGCGTAATTGTCGCAGTACGCAGTCAGTGTTTGCATGTCTGTCCGCATACATCCTTGCGTGTACGTGCTTGTACAAGAGCGGGTGTTTGTCTTCCTGCGCATCCCAATAGTACGAAGGGCTGAAAATATTCCACCAAGTCTGTGCTTAATTGTACACAAGCACGCGCGAAGGGCATGGTGGTGCCTGCGTATTACACGGTGTTTCTTGGTGGGATATATGCTATCCACTGGTAGTTGGATCGCCTTGAGCGGTGTGTGCGAGTGCGTCGGCACACAGGCGTGCTCTTCGTGAAAACCGTCGCCACATAATTTGACGTGTGCGAGTGTCTCATCACGTCGTCGGGTTCACACATGGACAAAAATTATGCGGTTAAGGGGACCAATAGTGCATGGCCATGTGAGGAAGTTGAACAAATTCGTTTGCCCTGCAGCGTTTTCACCGTCTGTGCACAACTTCTGAGCATTCGCTCTGCTATGCATCTACATACGCGCAGATCAAAGTAAGCATCAGATAACGTGAGTTAGTCCGGCATACGTGCATAAGCAGAGGGTAGGTACGATGCACAACAGAGGACAGAGTAGCACAACGCATATTTGACGTCTCTACGTAACAAAGCTATTGCGTCTATGTGTTTATATGTGATTATGTGCCGTCTCATGTGCTTTTCCTCCGGAGTGCTTTCCCGTGCTCGCAACGAAAATACAGGAATTCACGTGTTTGTGCGACTGCATGCTGCTGTTCACAGGCGTCCTGGGGATCTGGCTTCCGTTATAGCCGATCCCACAAAGGCAGAAAAGCAGTTATCGTGGAAAGCCAAGCGCTCCGTGCAGTGAGTCAACTTCCCTGTGACAAAGTGGTCGCACCTCGTATTTTTTTTTGTGGATACTGTAATTTGGGAGTTTCTGCTGCCACTGGCTAGCAGGCACCTCGTGCTTGTAGTACTGCTGTTGTTTCCTACTCGTGTGAGGGGTGCTTCTCCAGTGTGTGCAGTTGTTGAAAGAGGTGTTGATACCCGTACTAGAACGTGTCATTCTCCCCCACATCGGGCATGTATTCCTGAGTGTGGCCGTGTGTCTCTGCTTAATGAAAGTACAGGCCACACGTGCACGCCTATACATAAATACGTATACATAGCCGCACACGTAGGCATAGGCACATATATTTATATATGTATATACGTGGGTATTCTACGTGGTGATACTCCCTGCAGGTGCCCCGCGTGCTCACGTGCCTTTGCGAGTATCATCCTCATGAGTTGCTCTTGTCAGAATTGATGCTCATACTGCTTTACTTCGTTGGTGAGTGTTTGCCTTTGCAGCATACTTGGAGCTAATGCCGTCGCTGATCTGAGCACATGTATCGTCTTTGCGCTGTCTTCTAGCTGCGCAGGTTCTGCTGGATGCCCTTGATTTTCTGTTGCGCTGTTCCTTTCCGGCTTCGCTGAGTGACTCTCATCGCAACAGCCGTCTTTACCAACCTCTTGTGTAGCTACATTTCAAATTACGATGACACACTTTCAAGGATGTGGAACAGCAGGAAGTCCAGTCTCAAAATAATAGAGCATTGAAGTAGACTTTCGGGTGGCTTTCCTGCTTTTCTTTCGGGTGCAAGGTATAAAACGTTTCTCGTGTGCTTCTATAGTGTGCTACGGAGTGGCCGACGGGTGATTGTTATTTTTGTGCACATGTACTGCCGGAAATGAGGTAGTCGCACAATTTTGTGTGTGTCCTGCTTCTGCTGCTTGTTCTCAGCGAAGCCCTCGCATCCGCCTGGAAATGGCAGCTGATGAATCCCAACGGCTACGCTGTCGAAGCTACCAGGTGCAGTAGCGTTGCCAATACGCTTGGCTGCGACAGCAGCAGCATGCCCACCGATTATCTCGAAGAAAGAAAGCAGCGGCAGCAGCAGTAAGAGGCTCTACGTCCAATCTGTGAAGGCTGGATACCATCAGCGTCTAGCGCCCGGATAGCATCTTTACAAGAAAATAAAACTCATCACTCGTGCATGACCTCGTACGTCTAAGCAGCAGGTCGTTGCTCGTACAAATGCAGACACTCTCATCCGGATTTTGACAGGCTTACCACGCACGTACTCATTTATGGGGCTATTCATAGCTGCCTTCGTCTACTGAGAGGCTGTAGAAGCTCCAGTGATCTCAGTAAGTCGTTCAACATTTTGAGGCTATATGTATATACATATATATTATGAATATAAAACAACCTTTATCAATGGAAGCACCCCCACGGCTGCTTACTTGTTTACTGTATCCAGGAGTTCACACCTGCCCACATACTATTGTGCACGACGAGCTCGGGGACCTCTACTTGTGTGAAAGTGCTCCAGTCTTCTTAACGAACTGTACTACGTGCGTACACCGTCATAGATTCGATTTGTGAATGAAACTTCGCATCTCGCACGGTACACAGGAAGGCAGTAACTTTGTTTGCCATCTACGCCTGTACTGTTGTCTATATGGAGACGCTCCACCGCTATCAGCCTCGGCTTTTCCGAGCAGGCTGACAAGCTCGTAAAGGCCTTTAGGCATACATACAAATGTTCCGCAGGACATACAATACGTGTTGTCGCAAGAATTTGCTACACACAGGTAATTTGAAAACGAAGATTTTTTCCTGCATATCCATGTGTATGTATCTTCTTCGAGAGCAATTTTTCGGTGCATGGCCGATTTACGTGCATACGTGCATGCGCTCGCAGAGAGGTACTGCGCAGCTACTTCGAACTGGCAGCGCTTGCTTTCAAGATGGAGACTTTGCAGATCATCCAGGAACCAATGTGTCAATGTAGTTTGCGGCCATTCTTTGATTAATACAAATCTGTGCATACCCGCCCTTCCGTAGGCCGTACGGGGAGGAGTCATCTTTATATGCAAGCGTATGCGCACGCGTAAGCGCCATGCGCAAACAAAAATTCGCGTGGAAACATCGCTGTGTTACTCGTCTCGTGCGGATGCCGGGGGAAATCGCTCAAATAACCACCTGTACGCACACCCGTTCGTGAATGAGCACGCTTCCACCTGCACCTGTACGCGTCGATGTACGCTGCTCTGTCTGAGTAGCTTTGTATGACCACAACGTACAATTTCTTCAGCGGCGGGAATCCAAATATATGTAGTAGATGTGCTATGTATCAGCGCACATCAGCCAGTAGTCGCGGCAGGGTACATGCAGAGTGGTCTGCCCCTCTTAATCGCTATACTCAGCTCGATGCTTTCTGGACCCCATCTTAGCGTGCGTGCAGACCAAACGTCTGAGACTAGAAGTTCAGTGGCGAGTGCGCCGCACATTCACGTCCACTTCGCGGTACTATCCAGAACGGAGGCAAGTTTTTCACGAAAACAAATGGTGGGCGGAGGTAATTTTCGTATATAAGGGATTCACACTTGCGTGTTCTACGGTTACGCTGCTAACGTATGCTGGGAGGAAGGGGCCTGCGTTCCTGCATGACTACGTGACACATTTCTGAGCGCCCCATTTCTGAGTATAGTGCAGTCCAGTGTTCAGGCATTAGCGCACATGAATGTCTACGAAGGGCGGAAGACGGCAAAACAAAGGATTATACATAGGCCCCCATATGTACAAGTACACGTGGAAGGGTGGCGGGGTAGGTTATGTACGCTTTGCATCTGTCGATATACCGACGTCAGCACAGTTCTACTCATGGAGAGGTCTACTTATGTATGTCTACTTACAAGTATGTCTCAGGCCGCTTCCATTATGGCTTAAATGCGCACGCGCGCACTGAGACGTTTGGAGGATGCCTAGTATGCAAGTACCTCTAAGCCGTATCTGCGTGGCTCCATGTTTAACCGTGTTCCCGTACATGATGCGGCCATGCCTGTCAGTAGTATATATCTGTGGGAAAGCCTATTTATTGTGGGAAGTAGAAGTGTTGAAACAGAGAAGCGACTAGCCTACATGCAGTTTCTCACGAGTAGACGCAGGCGTACTATCGATGGCATACGCAAGGACGTATAACGGACGCCTGTCGTAGACAGATCTAGAATGCTGCATGGCTAAAGGCAGAAATCTCTCTACGCGCGCTTATCTTCTAAATGCATGTCCTTGTCACAATGCTCCAGCCGATATACGCAGCGAGCACAGCCTCGGCTCGCATCGACGCAAAACATACAGTCCTGCGAACGTGGGAAGGCAATAACGTCAGAACTTATCTGCGGGCGTCTTCAAAAACACATAGAGGGGCTAGCGACGAGCTTAGCGGTATCTAGATTGGGTCTATGAAGTTACTTCAACGCATGACATCTGTTACAGACGGTGACGAGTACCCTTCAGCAAGCTTACAAGCTGGCTGCGAGTTTTTCTCTTGATGCAGTCAACGCAGTACTTTCGTGGCTGATGGCAGGTCTGCTCTTGTGGGCTGTTTAGTTTGTCAGGGCCTACACACGTCAGCAAGCAGGTGGCACGTCTAAATGTAAGCTTGCAAAGCCCTTGGTGGTGTAGAAAAAGGTCGGTGTAACTAGAGGCTCACTGGCGAACACTCGCAATCACGTATGTTATGTGAGTGCTCCACTAATTTTGGATAACGTTAATAGGAGCCTCTGTAGGTACCTACGCACCGCAGTACCTGCAGTCATTCCGGCTGCACAGTTGTAAACCTGCTCTTTTGTTCGGCGCACGGTGTGTGTGCTTACGTTAGACATGGTCACATGAGGTGGGTACGCAAGCATTACACAGTAAAGGGCTGTTGCTAGGCATGCATTTTTGAGTAAATGGCAGGAGAGGGCGGCGGCACACGCGTTCCCGCAGGCGCAGTCGAACTGTACACACCTCATTGTGCCTACGAGCTCTGGCTTTAGCAGGGGAGGGCAGCGGCGTAGGACGTGCGCCCGCTACTCGCCGTCACACGCCTGCTGTGCACACTTACCGATACAACCGCATGCGCCCGAACGTACAGCTACCGCAACTGTGATATCCCTCTCCAACCTTAGAGGTCCATAAACACTAGTGATAGGGTGCACAGAATCTGCGGCGCCTGGACCTCCCAGGCACACGCAACATCACACACCGTCGAAGTTCAGACGTGACTGCTTGATTAGAGATGTGCAGTTCCCGATTTCTCGAACTCCTGAGAAAGTTGTCCTGGAGAAGACGTGTTTGTACGACCTCTCCTGAAAATGTTACTGCACAAGGATACGCGCGCTCTTGCCTTTACACAAACTTTACGGTTTGCGGCTGCACCTCCATACGTTGAAGTTACCGCGGGAGGCTACAAAGAAAGTCGCACTCTGCGGACACCACTTGTGCCCATGTATACTGTTCCGCGAGAAGAGAAGCGTGCGGAGGAAAGGGGGGGCGGCGAAACGGAGTGAAAACAAGGAAGCCGCGCGACCCACTTCTGCAAAAGTCGACGTGAACACTAAGGAGTAGCATTCCAGAACATATGAATTTTGCAGACTGAGGCACACAGCCCACTTTTCACAGTATATATTTCAAGTGAAGAGGGATGGCAAAAAACAGCTGCGACAGTGTGCATGCGACCGCAGATATTCGTTTCCTGCACAGAAAGGTATGCAGGCGCCGGTGTTGTCGTGAAGCGCTGCCACATTATACATGAAGAAAGTCGCAGGAAAAGAAAAGGTGCCCATTTTCTGTCGGAAGAACAGTAGCCACACGGACGTTCGAGGAGCGGAGTACATTAGAAACTCGGTTCCATATCTAGGAAACAGAACGAGCCGCATGTAGTTTACGACGCCAATAGAGGCATCTGTGCTGCTTTGGCGCGCAAAGAAGCATGTTTTCGTATGTATAGAGGGATTTTCTGGTGTGTTATGAGATGAAATGAGCATCGTGTTTTCTGGGAAGCTTGTAGCTGCGATCATGGTTCGGTAGCTCTCCTGTTTAGGGTGGAAGCAGGCCACATCCAGCGAGTACGACCCTTTGTGTCCAGCTTCCCGCAGGCGCATATGAGCTGTAACAAAAGGAAGGCTGTGACACTGCACAACTCTAAGTCTCCGGCAACAAGTTCTTGTCCTCTGAAACGCAACAGCCCTGTGCCTTCCCGTTTGTTAAACATGCAAGTCGCTTTGCAGTCAGCTATCTCGTGCTGTAGAGTCAAGTACGAGAAGTGGTATGAGGGCCTTCGTATGCGTGCTGCTAGCATTTCATGGGGCTGTTGTTTTACAATCACTTCCCATTCTCGGCTCTTCGTCCCACCCATTCGGACCCACTGCTGCACGCCGTGAAGCGCTGTGTGTTATGGAAGAAGGACCACCTGTAGTTCCTGCCTATATGCCTGTTGTGCCCCTTTACAACCTTGAGAAGTGGTCCTTCAGGCGACGCCCACCTTGCGTCCAACTACTCAAGTTCTGGTAGGTGTGGATTGAATCCTGCATCCGCGAGTGTACGTTTCCTATCGTTTTGTCGTCACCACAACTACAACGGTCGCACACAAACATGAATCGGAAGGATCGCAACATGCGTTCCAGTCGCTGGTTCTTACATCAAAAAGCTTCTCTTAAACGAAAGACGGTCGCTCGTACAGAGTTCTTGTGTTGCGACGCCTGCAGCCGAAGCTGGCGAAGTCTGGCCCGGTAGGACGCACCTGCAGAAGATGTAGGCTGAAAGTGTCGAAGTCTCGTGTATCACGCTTCCATAGAGAATCCTAAGTCAGAAGGACTTACGCGCGTTGGAGCGTCCTTTCAAGTGAAACGGTGTATGCATACAGGCACAGGGTACGCAGGGCCGTCGCAGGTCTCTCAGTCCAGGTAGCAGAAACGCCGGGTTTACGGAGCCCCTGCGCAGGATATGTCACAACCCACCAGCTCTTAAAATGCAACTCGAGCACGTACTCTCAAAGCAAACAGTAGGAGTGCTGACTATATCATGAGAAGCCGTCTTCGCCACAACAGAGTGTATGTTTTACGAACACAGTTTCAACAAAACTGAACGACTCCGAATCTCCGCCAGAAAACCGTACGAGAACATTTTCCGAAGCTGTTCAGCGCTTTGCACAGCTCGGGTGGAAGACAAGCGCTACAGATGTGGGAATGCAAAGCGTACTGCAGAAAGAGAACTCCTCTGTTATGCGACGAGACGTTATTTTTCATGTAGGAGACCTCGCTATCAGCCCAGACGCGTGGCCACGGCTCGTGAGTGAGAGGCTGTCGACGCAAGTAAGCGACAGTATTGCATCAAATATAGACGCTCAGATGCTTATCCACATCTCCTGTGCGTGTTACAGGTCCCTTGCGGAGCTCTCCTCATTACCGCGCTCTGTATGCGTATGTGCACTTTAGTTGACAGGCCTTCTTCGTATGTTCAGAAATCTAGCTGTACCTTTGTTCTGAAGTGTGACGTGTTGTTGGTGGTTGCGCCAAGGCTGGTCAAGCGAATAGCTACTCCTACGTATGTTTGCGTGTGTATATGCAGTCTACGGACCATTTCTGTGCTTCGCAAAAGGCGTAGGAGAATTGCCTCAGCAGGGCGTATGCGTCGTTCAACGTGTCTGCGTCTCACAAAGTATGGATGAGCACGGTTGTCAATTCCCCGTGGGCTCCCACGCTTCGAAAAAGCAGCATTGGATGTAGATAACCAGTTACCAACCAAATGAGATCCTGTTTCGCCAATTTGTACTTTTTCAAAGCCGTGGTTTCCAGCTACGAGAGCGGCCGAACAGGGTCTGTACGCGTCTTGGTCGCAGTCTGAATTAGTGTTGATGCGTTGTTGCATATACATACCTTCCGTTGCTATGGACGATCTGTGGACAAGTGTTAGAAGTGTCTCGCTCCAGCGTCGCGAGGACAAAAGTGACAAGCTAAAGACCCTGATGTGGGGCCATGTATCCAATGCAGTTCCACGTGCTTTTACGCGGCATATGGTGCTGCTTTCTCGCGCCCAGGAGATTTGTGGCTGCGTTGCATCCCGACACAAACCCTGCAGCTTAGCCGGACCTAGCAACTTCAGTATACTCGACGATGATGCTGGGAGGGTGCGACCGCGCATACACATATGTGCGGACACGCACACGCTTGATCTCCTGTAGGGTGCTGGAAAGGTTGCAATCACGCAGCCGCCGACATGCCGAGCTTTGCAGCCAACAATGATGGATCGTATTTGAGCATCCTTTCTCCGCTTAAAGGCTTTTCGGTGATTAGAAATGGCATTCGCGCGTGAATTTGTCATATGCTTTGAACACGCAGACTTTTGGACGATATGTTTATGTGAGGGCGGCGCCCTACTCGCCGCCCCCCACTATAACATTGAGTCTGGTAACAATAGTGTAGCTCTCACGTAGACCCCGCATCTGAAAATACAGTTAGCGAGCTTTACGTTTGTAAGACCACGGAGGCACCTACTGGTTAACCCTATGCGAAAAAGAGGTTCACGTCTGTATCGACTGTGCACGTGGAGTCCGTATGAGAGTTTGTACAGCCTAGAACATACCTATATACTCCCAGTCGTCATTCCCCATTATACACCCCAGCTGCATCTGAATCGACATGCTGCTCATATCACTTTAGAATCTCTCCCGTAGAGGGGTGATTAACACACGTTCCTTCCCATCAGCGCTCGTTCCCGGAGCATGGCGGGAGATCGGCGCTCTTACGTTCACATAATCGACATACATTTAAAGATCGTAGCGGGCAACGACGGCACGAGCGGCGCTACGCCTGTCACGGGAGTCAACAGGTTTGTAAAGGGAGTAACGCTCTTACACACCAGCTGACCGACCTGACGTGCATGTGTAGAGAGACACTCGCCAGAACGGCGTAGGGAGCTCGTACCGCATAGGGGAGAGATCGAGTTCTGTGTCAGCTGCGTTCACTGAGAAAAATAGAATATAAACCGACCAGTACATCGTCGTTTATGAGTCCTTAATCAGGTGAGGTGGGAGTCGAGCGCAACGCCTCAGCGATTCTGGATTTTTGGCGGAGAAGGCGCAATTCGGTTTCCCGGCAAATCTGCGAGATTCGAGAGGGCAGGAGCGGTGGACTCCGCGGTAGTGGTGCTTGACAGTAACAGATCACTCTATACCACAACATGTCGGGGGTCGCACCGAGTCTAGACGTCGCGTCTGATTTTTTGTCATAGATATATTTCCTTTTTTTTCCGGTGGAAGAGTATAATGCAGATAAAAAAGACGCCAGAGGAATAACGACGCCGTTTACTGGCATCTCTATTGGACACAGCGATAAGATCTGTCCGCTGAGACCCTACGGCTGCATCCCCTTTCTATTGTCCTCACCGTGTTCTCCGTTGGTGCAACGTGTTGAGTGCTCGGTAAGGAACTCTCCTACGTGTGTTTTCTTGACCGTAGGCAGATAATTCCGTGAAGTGGTCCCCCCGCAGGTCGTGTCCACTTTGCTACTGTTCATTTTCCGTCCTCGAGTATGTGCTTTTGAGACCAGCAAATCCCCCTTTTGCGGCTGAAGCCAGGCTTACAGAACACAACATTCACTTGAGCTGCTTTCTGCTCACCAGCGCACTGTGAACGTAGGATGTTAAACGCATTGGTTGACACAGCGGCTCTCCACACGTTGATTACCCCATCGTCACGGGCGAGTCATGTTGGGATGCCGTAGAGAGGTAGAGCGTCCGCACAGTTAGCCGCTGATACGTCCTGCCGAACGGTAGCAGCAGTCTCTAACCAGTCGATAGAATCGGTTGCTGAAGGACCAAAATGTACAGCCGCAATGTCGGACGAGCGCACAGAAACTGTTTGGAAACCCTCCCTCTTACGGGGGGTGGAGGCGTGGAAAACGGGCAAAGCAGCGGCGACACAGCACCATCGGACAACAGCGACCGCAACAGCGGTGACGCCGGCATTGAAGAGAACAACAGCAGCACCTTAAGTGTCGAAAACGAAGCCGGCGCCGGTAGCAGCAGCGAGAGCAACAGCGCAAATGGTGACACGCAAAACTGCGATAGTGGCGGTGCACGGTCGTCAGGGGGGCTCTCCGCGACGGGATTTGATCAGAGCAGCACCGAGAAGAGGACCGACGACAGTAAAGCTGCCAAGGATGACAGTAAAAGCGGACACTGCGATGTTCCGCCCAGTAAGGACGGTAGCCGTGATGCTGTCTCGCCATTCCGACGATGAAGGCGGTCCAAAGAGGGAAGAAAGCACCGGTAGCATCAGACGTCGCTGCGATATTCTCTCCAATAAGAACTGTAGCCTTGGTGCTCAGTCACATTTCAGTACTCCGCATGGTTTAAGCAGGGAATTGAGCAACACTAGCCTAAGCCGCACCCGCAATGTCCTCCCTAGTATGACACGGAGCCTTGAGGCTCGGTCACTACCAGACACCCCTGAGCGCAATTGGAAAGAGACCACCACTAGCGTCAACAGTGGCGGCACGGTTGAGGGAGTGAGTACGAACACAACTGGAGACGCAGTCCGCAGCAATCTTCAAGAGATGCGTGGCCCTGTAGTGTCTCACACGCAGATCAGCGGAGACGCACAGGTGCAAGATAGCCGCTGCACGCGGTGTTGGCAGCGCGGGGATTAAAGGAGCACAGCGCGGGGAGAATAGCTTGAAGGTTCCGGTACGGACGGCAGCAAAGCGTGATGGCACACCACTAACGGAAGGCAAGCAGTCCTGTAGCCCAAGAAACGTTCAAGAGAAGGGAACGCCCTGCAACAGAAGGCTGTAAGCAAAAATGAAGAAGTCGTCCTGTCCGCGGGGTTGGGCCTATGTTGTCGTCTGGCCGCTTTGTGTAGTAGGTACTTTCAGCGTAGAAAAAAGGGCGTTATTATCAAATACTGTCTAGCGGACACGGAGGTACAAAGGCTGTTGAAAGTACGTCGCTCGAATGATGAAACCAACATCTCAAGTGTAGCACCGATATACGGGAGCCACAGGAAACGCGTATATGTGTGCTCATAGGCCCATTCGCAACACGTGCAAATAAGCAATCAGTCCGCATCTACATCACTATCACATGTCTCAGCATGATATACACAACGCAACGATTATATATTTGAACTCTGCACAGGGACCGCCTCGGTAGTTATGTCGCAGATGGGTAACAGTAGCGTGACTCTGAGCTGTGTCCGCCAGCGTGTGCAAAGACATGAGTGTGCAGCCTTTGATTGTAGATCTTCGTGGAGTCGCACCAGCTTTCCTTGTACGCAGATCAAACCTTGGGTAGTATACTGTATATCAAGCACAGATGATTATTGCCGTCAGGTGGTAGATGTATGTCGGTGCATGCCCTGACGCGAGACACAACCGCCGTATGCAGCTGCTACTCCTAAACTGCAGGTGAACTCAGTAAACACCCTGGCACACCTGTCCATTGCTGAAAGTTTAGTTTTCAGAACAGTGTTTTACCAAGTACAACACTCGGCGTCATCAGGCGCAACCAGGCTGTGCTGATACGTGTAGAGCGTGTTTGGAAGAAGAGATGGGGTGGTAGAAAGTTCTTACAGGCTCCGTGCTAGTCCGTTGAAGCCTACAAAGTGGTTTAAGCAACCTACGCAGATAAGCTACTCCCGGTAACCCGTTGAGTGGACATGCCTTCCCTATACACTGCAGGTCGAAATGTATTGCAAATCCATGCACATTCATTGAGGCTCAAATTTTCGAGAAGCGTAGCCGTAAACGTACAAGTACAGAGTAGCGTACCTTGTACCTCAGTCCCAACCCACTCAATTCCTCTGCACTTCTCGACCAGCGCACGACCACACGCTAGTAGTTCTTTGCAGCTACATATATACACATTTGTCCAAACATTTAATGCGTATATGTATGCATACATATATTTGTATATATGTATAACGACGAAACGGGAGGCTAGTGATGGACCACTGAGAAAGGAGGGAGCATGGAGAAGGGGTATTACATCTACATAATCCAGTTAATACGTATACTCATGTAATACGCTGTTAGTATCCCCTCACCCGCGCGCACGGAAGAGCAACCTACAGGCACGTGCATACCCTCATACACGTGCTCGTCGTGAATCTGCACCCCCTGAAGAGGTACAGTTTCCCAAAGCATCAACGAGTCGACTCGTATCCTCCGTTGACACCTAATGAGTTGTCATGGAGTGACACGCAGCATACCTGAGCATGCTCCCTTCGTAGACCGGCGGTGGAGGAAAAAGCAATCTGTTTTAAGTGGCGCTTGTGAGCCTGGCAGCGACTGACACCACACCTGCAAGGGTCCCATGAAGTGTTGTACCCATCATCAGTATACACGCGTACGTGGTGCAGATGTAGATGTCCGGCGGCTACGAAATTAGGCTGTTTCGTACACATACTCTCTTACGAAAGCCTCCAAAGTAGTCTGAATGTCACGTATGCGATCCGTGTGGAAACAAGAGTAGCATTGACCGATGTGAAAATGCGCCGTTTCGTATGCGTGTGTGCGTGTGCTTCTTCAAAGCTGACCTTCGAAAAAGGTACAATAACACCGTATGCTTTGCATACTGGAGCTTTGTTTTGATGGTTGCGATCGAGATGCCGCATCGGCGCGTATGTGATGCCTTCTTCCTCGTATAGCTGCTCTTGTCCCCCGCCGTTGTCGCTTCTTTGATGGTAGTGAGCGTCTGCTTCCGTGCCGGTTTTAGTGAGGACTCGCGGAAACTCTGGCGGACCTGCCCCGCTCATCCTGGGCGTACATGGCGCTCGTACATACGTCTTGGGGGGCACACACGTGAACATTCGTGCTTGCTACGCTCACATGCATTCTCCTGACCTGAAAGCATCGTCACAGAACCTGTTTCGCTCTGTAACTGCATGCCTGTAAGGCACCGCATAGTGTGTCTGCAGGTGTCCTCCTCTTACCGTGTATTCTAGGTAACGCATCCAGCTACTCAACTAGCTACTTGTGCACGCGCCGCTTTTGCGAGGCTTTTGCACGTAGCTAGCTCAGTTTTCTTACCCCATGTTCAACCTGTGTTTTACGCGTACTGAACACGTAAGTCTTGTCGTTCAAGTCCGGCGTACCTATCACCATAAGTCGGCTACGAGGGGACATGCAGGCGTAAACTGCTGTGCATACGCAGGCCCAGACTTTGATTTTGTGTCGATCGCAATTTTCAATGGTAACACACGCATGTAGATTCCAGCCGTTTCTTCTCTATACTTTGGACGCGTAGGCGAATGAATTTCCCAAATGAATGGTTTGTTCTGATGCGACCTTTTCAGGTTAACAATTGGAAACCAGCGGCTACAAAGAGAGCTGCAAATGGAGGCGGACATGCTTGCTTATGAGGTACACTAGCCTTTGGCATGGTCAAGCGCGAATGTCACCCGTTTTACTTCTTCAGCTGTCTCGAGCGCGGACTATACTGGTTCTGCTACCGACGCCAACCTACTATGAATGATAACGCATATATGCTTACTGTCGACGTCTCATGGCCTCGTTACGGACATAACGCAAAAAGACGGAAATCCGTGCCTCTCCAGCTCACGGGCACGGCTGCTATCACGATCAAGGGACACGCTGCTATGGCAACTACGCTCAGTACTGGTCTGCAGTACTGTGTCACTCGCTGCCCGCCTTGCGTGACGCCTTTTTGGACGGTCTACACAATTTCACCCGTTTGTCCCTTGCTGTAACACTCCTGACTATATCATGACGAACCACGTTCTACCCCGCGTGTACAAACTGAGTTTGTACCATCACTAACAAGAATCCCCTATATTAGGCAGCCACACTGGTGCACCTGACGCTACTGTTGTCCCCGTCAACACTACAGCCTTTATCACAATCTCGAACCCCTTTTCTCAGTGGAAATCAGCGCAGCTGACAAACCCGAGTGTAATATTGTCGGCCTGGGTATTGTTCGTCATCTTCTTTCCCTTCTGGTATCACTAAATCATGTGTCGGTGCTCCAGCCTTTATCCTGACTCTGCTTCTCTCCAGCCACCACAAGTAAAAAAATCTTAGTATCAGATTGCCATGTACGCGATGCACCGTACATCTAGAAAAAAACTCCTTTTTTTAGAGAGTCCTTAAACTTTGATAATCATCGGACAACCAAAAGTCTCGACAATGCAGTGTATGTACCACGTAGTCGGAGCGAGATTGTTCGCTTTTCAGTCACATCACCACGGAATATTCATGTAGTTTAAGAATATTCAGCATCTTCATACGTATCAGCAAGACTTGCGCCTTACGAACTCTCACGTCTATCCTTTGTCACGTCAGTACGCCTAAGTGAGGGGCGCACGTCAGACCGGCTAACTGCGGCTTTTTTTCCGCAAACAGCTACTGGGTAGCCTCACCGTACGTGCGCGTCATGTACCACATTTTGAAGGAGAATCGATAGACTTCACAGTCTCTCTACTCTGCATGACTATTGCAGCTTGCACAGAAACAGGCAAGTCCCTGAGAGGTAGACCGTACCCGCAGTGTGCATTCTGTTTCCAAGCTGCTTCCGGCGCTTACGCAGCACGTCGACGAGCCACCGTTTCCACGTCCAGATACTTCGCGAAAAGTCAGGAAAACGTACAGTAGGTAGCCGCGTCTCTGATGCGAGTCGGCGTGCACGCAAGTGCCGATGCGCGTACTGGCAGTTACAAAGGCAGGCTTTAAAGTGCGAACAGAAGTAGAAGAGTTTTGTAGGATTGCACGGCCAGCGCTACATTCAACTTAGGTACGCTTGTCAAGGTATTCGTCCAAGCGGAAGCGATTAGTGACTTCAACGTGTAGCTGATTTCGACGACTCAAAGACTTCCACAACGCGCAGTCTTCAATGAGCGGATAACGTTTGGTTGCTCTTTCAGGTGGAAAGCGTCTTGGAAGCAAAGAACCAGGCCAACAGCTTCAGAAAAAAGAGCCTCTCCACAGAAGAATCCGTCCGCCACTGGCAAAGGAAGGCTGAGCAGCAGAAACGACAGGTGTTGCTATTGCGAGAGCAATGCGCGAGAAACAAGAATATCGAAAAGGTAGTTGCTAACAGTTTGTGAGAGCGTTTGAGTAGATGTAGACACATAGTAATGTTCACGACAGTACAGCGCATGAGACGGGCTGGTATGTCCGCATGCGGGTACCGGGGCTGTGAAACAGGTCGCACGTACAGCCACGGTATGTACACATACGCGTGTACGTAGGCATGTATGTATGTATGTATGTATATATGTATGTATGTATGTATATATGTATGTATGTATGCATGTATGTATGTATGCGTTGTATGTACGTATGCATGTATGTATATATGCATGCTTGTCTGCATGTATGTATCTATGTATGTATTTCTATGAGTATGGATGTATGTATGCACGTATGTATATATGTATTTACGTGTATGTGTACGCGTGTATGCCTGGCGGTATTCGTGTATGTTTGTATCCATGTATCCAGGTATGTATAAGTGTGTGTATGTAAGGTTGTATGTATGTAAACATGAATGTATGTACGCATATATGTATGTACGCATGCATGCATGGATGAATTGGTATATGTTTGTATGTACGCACGTATACGTGTATGTGTACTTGTATGTACGTACGTATGTATGTGCGTACTTCTGTATGTATGTATGTATGTCTGAGTATAATTCTGTATGAATGAATGCATGTATGTATGTATGTATATATGTACACATATATGTACGCATGCATGTATGTGTACAAGGTTGTATGTAGATAGTCTTCTACGAGTGCATATTTTTTTGAATGTATGTATGTATGGACTTATGAATGTATGGATATACGTATGTACATATATGCGTACGGGTGTGTCAGCATGTGTGCATATATATATATGTATATGCACATGTATATTTGTATACAGAGAGACAGACATACATGCATAATTATATGTATCGCCTCGTATTGTCGATAGGGCTGTACTATTAGCACTAAAGCTCTTTAGCGTCTCTCCAGCCGAGCATGGAAGCCATTCAGGTCCTGCGCGGTACCACCATTTCGGTAGTCCTCTGAGGGCACACTAACTCCCACAGGGCGTGCAAAATTTCATATACTTAGATGTCTGCGCATTACTTCGGCTTCAAAACTTTTCCTACTGGTGTCCATCTTAGGTAAAATCATTTCCGTGGCATCACCCTGGTTTTGAAGCAGGTACTTATCGTGTGCGTCCTTTACTGTTCTGCCTAGTGGCGGGACAGACTACCAGTGTCCCAACTCATCAGAATAGATATATACATAGCGTTTTCTGCCCCCACCTCTCATTTGCCGTACTTGTATGCGAGGGTAATGTCAACCTCCCTACGTACATGTATGCGATTATTCGAGTGATTGTTCACGGACTGACTGAACACCGTCGTCCTCTCACAACGCGACCTGTATAGGCAGACGCGCACCGCAGGACCGCGCTTTCGGATATTAGGCGGCCGGTCCGGCGTGCAGAAGCTCTATTCTTCCCAGTCATAGTGGGCTGAATTCCGTTTCCGCACATGATCTGGCCGCGTCGTTTTCCATGGCTTAAATCGTGCATAACTCGACCTGTTGTTGCATGTAGAGACGTTGTGCACGACCATCGAGTCAGAAAACTGGCAGGAAATCTGTGTTTAGAGGCCCCTACGCTTGAAGCGTATGCGCCAGCACAGACATACGAGCGGTCACCTCAAGGCGCACAAAGCACATATGTACATATCTGTTATAAACGCCCACACATGCTGCGTGCCTGCCGCTCCGTTTGTTGTCGTGGTTTCCCGTGACATCGGTCCGCACACGTGATATTCAATCGAAACGAGCCAACAATCCAAGAAGCGGTCGTTTACAAGATGAATTGGAGAGCAAGCTCAAACGCTAGCCAGCTCTCCATTGTCCTCTCATCGCGGTACTTAATACCTTTGTTCTATATCGCAGTTCATCGACCTCCAAAATCGAATACGAGAAAAGGAAAACATGCTGCATGAAATGAAAGTAGGTGCGCCGGAGCTGCGGGAACCGAGCGAGTTTTTAGGATTGAAAAGAAACTACAACAGCATCACTCCATTGGTTCAAGGTCAAACGGCACCATCAGCAACTGAATCTTTTTTGCCTCTAGCAGCCCTCCTTACTCCGAGATACGGTGCACTATCTTTACATCGTACAAACCGCGGTGTCATGCATGCTGCTGTGCACTGTAAGGCTCAAACTCCTCGAGGCTGCGTGCCTACTCACTTTCGTGCCCAAGGATAAAACGTCTGCTGATGTTCGTCCATCTGCTAGCACACACACGTGTCCCTTACCTGTTCATGCCTCACTTTCTCCCACTCGCGGAGAAGCTAGCATTGAGGCCTCAATCACAGCTATCAATCGCATCGTCTGGTGTGCAGGTGCTTCGGTGCCCGCGCGCGTAGCAGGGTGTTTGCGTTTGCGCATGGTCTGTCAGCATTCGGTGCAACGCCTTTCACCCATATTGAGCAAGCTCAGTAGTGCCTATAGAAACGTTGTATACAGTCCTCCACTTAGGAAACTCTTCACCCAAACCTTTTCACGAGAATCCAATACACGCTACTACGACTGGGTGTGAGTTTTTTCAACGCCGACCGCACACGCCTGTTCCGCATTCGCAAGCATTCACGCAGTCCTAGGTAGAACAGCATACAGCACAGCAGGACGACCCCCCGTCCTGTAGCTCAGTAGAGGAGAAAGAACAGCAATAGCAAACCACTATGCGGTCTGCTTCCCCTTGTTCCGTAGACAGCGAGAGGAAACGGCGCAGCTGCTCTTCATCAATCTACATGCTGGGGTGCTTGGGCCGTCCCTTGGGATTTATGCGTTCCTCTGCAATGTAACCGTTGCTACCTGTCTTAAATACGATTTGGCACTTTCACCTCCTACCAAAGAGTGAAGCTCTTTCCACGTTTGCGTGTGAAAATCAGTCAGTGCCCCCGTCACTATGCATTCAAAAACGTTGAAAGCCGCCTCAGATGCAGAGGTACAGCCCTGTCACTACGGGCATCTATGGGAGTAGCCCACGCTTTGCTATTGTTATGATCAACACTGATACTAGCTGCAGGGTTACTTTCACTAGTTCTTCTGCTACTGCTGGTCCTACTACTACAAGTGCCATTGCTGCTACTAGTAGTACTGCTGCTCCTGCTCATACGCTCATATGCTTTGGTGGTCGCTGCCGCGCATAATAGTAATCACAGCTGTGATTAGTGCTCAATCAAAGTACTTCTTATTGTCGAACTTGATGTAGTACTAGTTTAGCTAAGATTTCGTCTGTGATGACAGAAATTCTACCCATCACTGTACATGTACAGAACTCAATGTGTATATCGGTACGGTCACCTTATATTCCTAATTTGCTTTCTCATGGAGCTTAAAATGTGCTGGTGTCCACTCTCGGATGAATTACATGAGTCGGTGCCCCGGTACGCCGGTAGAAAATGTCTCAACAAAACGCCAACATCGCCCACCCTCTCATTCAGTTTTACTTGGTAATATTAACTCAGTAGCCCTTCAGCAGACGCTACAGGTAGTACATCTCCACAAGTGTATAGCGGGGCAGTTCAAAGCATCCCTGCGCAGTAATAGAGTAACAAGCTTTCTGGGGCGCACCTGATCCTTGCTTGAGTGACCATGGGATGCACGTGTAACGAATAACGAGAGCTACAATTCTGTGCTTCGCTGGTGCAGGTTGTCAGCGAAGGACTCGACAAAATCCAAGCACAGCAAGAGAGGGTGATGCAGCGCATGAAACAAAAAAACCAAGACCTTCCTAATAAAGTGCGGGTCCTGAGTAGCTTGAATGCTTCAGACAAAAGCGTTAGAATACTCGTGCACTGCACCAGAGAATGTTTTTCGTCCTTTTGCAGCTTCTCAGGAACAAAAATCAGCTTGTGTCCCGCTATATATCTGCAGGAAGCATGAAGTGAGTAGGACGTAGTAGTTCTAGCAGCAACGTACACAGTTCGACCCCCTATGATGTGAATCCGATTCACAATATCAAATGTGTGATGCACGCGAGCAAGTTTATTCGAGGTAAAAAATTGCGAGGGTGTGTTGCACGGCGTTTGTTGATATATCTGACAAAGCAAGCCCCGCTGCACTGACCCTTCAACAAAATCCCTTGTGCAATATGGCATCCAAAGCGTCTCTCTTTTGCCGAGAAGAACACCAAAGCGGAAGAATTGTTCACACGCTGTCTTCTTTCAGCGGATGCAGGAGGCAGCCCTTGCAGGACTGAAATACTGTAGTTCACAAGACGTTTATCATGCTACATATAAGCACATCTGTACGGCTGGGTGGATATTCCTACAAAGGCACAGGCAGGCACACACAGCAACACACACGGAAATGGCTTCGCAGGTGCTATTACGACTAATACGAGAGGTTGTCCACAGAACTGTCAAAGGAAAAACATGATCAGAGATGCACCAATTGCAAAGTAGCGGCAAACGTGGACTGTAGCTGACGTTGGCAGCCCCTCACAGACAGACTTAATCGAGTGAACACCATTCAGAGAATACGTGCATCGTCGCATATATCCCCCATGTACACGAACAACACCGACAGGCGTCTCCGCTTATGTCCGCGGGCATCCCAATGGTCACAACAGCGCATATACGCGAACACGTAAACCTGCGTATCTCAATCTTCTGCTCTCTCGATCGGCCTCACTCGCGTAGTAAAAATCTTCTCCCCCTCTGTGTGTCGAATCTGTCTGAGTACATACACATAGGTGACAATCTCAGATCGGTTATCAGCGACACCTTCTGGGCACCTTCTTAGTCCATCGTGCCTGACGCCTGCGGAGCACTTTAGTTAGTGAAGCTTCCCGTACCTCGGTACACCTGCTGCCTCGGGGTGTGTGGCATAGCCGTCGGCTGCAAACTTATCATCCTTAGGTGTGGCAGCACAGACGGACCACTTGCATGTGCGAACGCACAGCTCCGTTCTGCAGCAAGTTCTCTGTTGAGACAGAGTATGTCTATACGTCATCCTGCTGCACTCTAATATAGACTCCTCGCAAACTTGTTTGTGGAAACAGAGGCCGTAGCATAATTGATGTAGTGCAGTGGTAAGAGCTTCTTGGAGCTGCCCCTTCGAATGCCGAACGCTTCACCAAGCACCTGCATTGCAGCTTCTTTCGGCGGACATCCTGAAATCTGAACTTCGCTGCTTAGCCTCTGTTGCGCACACATGTCGTGATGACCCCCCGTATGAAACCCGCCACCCGACCTTCCTTTTCCTGCACTCTTCTGTTTGCTGCCCGCGTACAACGAAAATCGAGCTTTTTTGAGATGTCTGTACTTTTACTCTGGTGTGACAGACCCAAGGGTGCTGAGATAGTTAAGGCTTACTTCCGCATTTCCTTCAGCTTCCATTTCGTCACTAACATTTCGTCCAACTCTAGGTCTTGTAAACAATCAAAAATGAGGCGCATACACGCTGGGCATGTGTCACAGCTTGCACACTACGAATTTTCTACGTCATCTCATGGATAATGCGCTCTCAAAGGTGAAACAGCTCCGGGACGAGCTCAAATCGCTGAAGGCCTCCAACGCGAAATTGCGACAGGAAAACCTGAAAAACGAGCAAGAGAGCAAGCGTCTTCATGAAGCTGCGGTTGACTATGAAAGAAAACTCAGACGCTACCTCAAAATTCTGGCGAATCAGAATACACAGCCCAGCTCTCCTGCAGGCAGGCAGCGGCAGCCAAAAGTACTTGTAAGGCCTATAACATTCTTAAAATAGGAGGAAATGCTGTTTCGCAGTCCACTTCAGCACACATAACCACGCATTATGCGTACAGACCTACAAAGACACGGCTCCCTTTCACGACGCGTCAACGTGAACGCGGCCGACATATGTTTGTGTGCGTGACTGTTATCAAATTTGCAGGCATGAGCGTCGTCCAACTAATTTACAATCACACATTTTCCCACCGCAAGCGAGCAGATTTGCGTCTGAAGTAGATATACACCAGTTCTTCCTTGCCGCAGTATTTCTGACGCCAGCGCAGTCTATCTAACATTGACGGCCTCCTATACGTTTTCAAACGATGAACTTGTGGAGCTGAACACTTCGTGTACATCAGGACGCTCAAGGGGAGGCACGTGAATGGGTTGTCCAGGTCACTTGCTTGTACGTAAAGAGTACAGCTGCACTCGCATTCGTAGACGGCCGCCACATTGCGTGCGTTCGTTTTCGCGGCAGCGTGCTGAAGGAGAGCTGAGCTATTGCAGCACGTAGTTTCCTGCTTTCATTTGGGAAAGTACGACTAGATAGAGGTGAGCAATCGAGAAGGATTCAATTGTGCGTGTGACCGTTTGTTATAATGGCTGGCAATATGTAATTATGTACAGTTAAGATATTTCAATCAGAGAGCTTTCACTGTAGGTGTTCTGTGCGTGCCGCTGCCCGTTGCGATTTGATAGGTGCATGCATTTGCTGACAGCGAAGCCTTGTACACAAACAACCGTGGCCCGAAAATTGCTGCAACAACATTGGATATACGCGCCGCTGCTGTGCTCTTTTTCTTCGTCTTAAATTCCCTTCCTGTTGTGTACCTTGCTGCAGCCGCAGAAGCAACAGCTGTTGGACACTCTTGTTCACGATCAAGAGCGCATGCAGAAGGAAATAGAAGTACTGGAGCGAGCGAAGGTGTCTGACGAGAAGAAATATAGTCATGAGGTGCGCCCGTTCAGCTCCATGAACCCTACAACGCTTTTACTCAGATTCCGCTGTCTAGCTTTGGGAACCGTGCACATATAGGCATATGTAGGTATTACCCATTGAGAAGGCGCATGCTTCTGGCTGCATGTGTGTACATGTATACATGGATATACAGATCTGAAATGTACACGTCGTCCTATTTCTTACTCAAAACGTGCGAGCTGCCTGGTGCCCAGACATACGTAGATACGGGTTCAAATGCGCATACCCGGCCTGAGGGTAGTCGTGTGGCACTTATGACTACTGGCAGCCTGTACGCAAACTTTACACAGAAGTACACAGGGATCCGCTCTTTCGCATACACAGCTACGTAGTGACATCCGAGCACACACACGCAAAAGCAGGCACAAGCACATAGAATAGCTCATCTGGAAGAGTCGAGTACGCGCGGATGTACTGGAAACAGTACACGGACGCACGCACTTTATACACGCGAACACACAAGCACACATATATATCACACAAGCCTGACTCCCTCTAACTCGCAAACCGAAGAAAACCCTGAATCTTTGTCATTTACGTCTTGCTCCGCGGTGTCCAGCTCTGTTCTGCACTGTCCAGCGCAGCGTCTCGCAAGCGATCTGATCATGCTCCCATATAGTGAGATTTATGTATATGTCTGTCTCTGCACAGAAGTCGGCATACTTACAGGTATAGCTGTAAGATCAGCTGTTAAGAGTTGTCTACGTCATTATACGCTGGCGTCGAGTCTCACGTTTCTTCGCGTAGTCTTTCGAAGAAATGCGCAAACTGGGCGCGCTCTGGTCGTGAAGTCAAGCGCACAGAGTCTATGCTGACAAGGTCTCAAACCGTGTAGAAAAGCACTTGTGCTCTATTTCGTTACATGCATGTTCACGCGCGGGTAACAGCAGAAGATTTTCCTCGACCGTATGCAATCATATATGATCTGCGCTGAGATTAGGGAAGCTTGAATTCAGCTCGACGTGACCTTTGCGATGATGGGGCCTTAGACACACATACCTGCACGTATGACTACCGCAGCACAGACAGGTGCTTAACGTAGTGTGCGCGTATATATGCCTTCGCCCCGTTTGTACTTCTTCACAGGCACACAAGGCCATAAACGTGTACTTGGCTCAACAGCCTTCTCCGTTCGAAGAAACCGTTTGCAATATATATATATATATATATGTGCACGCTGCACGCACAAGCGCTTGTGGACTTTGTAGCACAGTAGATACACACCTGTAGTCAAGTAGATCTGATGACAATTGCAGTCAGCAGCTGCGTTCCTGCTTGGACACGTATTCTTGATGATAAGGTAGGGTGCTGATGCTGTTCCTTTTGTGAAAGAAAGTTGTCATTTTTCTGTCTGGCGCTGGGAGTTCGTCGCCAGTATATATATATGTCCTTGTCGGAGAGATAGAAGCTATCTGGGGGTGTAGACGTTACATGTGCCTACTTATACGAGCGCACTTGTGTCTCCGTAGTTGAGCAAGTAAATACGTATCAGGCCAAGGGTATGGTGCCACAAGCAGGTAGACATTACGCACGTACAAGTAATTATTCAGAACTTGGTTCAACGTGGCTGTCCAGAAGCGCAACAGGGGCATGGTCAACCCGGCGACGCGCCTCCGTCTGGGCACGTGCTACACACACGTGGCTGTTCGAGCCTCCTGCGTGATACTGTACGATCCCGCTAAACCCGCCTGGGTCCGGATGTCGTAATATCCGACGATGAAAGCATACGCCAGATCAGTAAAGCGAACCAGTCAAATTCACACATTGCTGCCTTTGATGACGACATTCGTACAGGTAGCCAGTCCGTATACACATTTGAGTACAACGGAGAGGTGTGAGACCGCGTACAGACACACCGTATAACCTTGTGCGAATACCTTCGCCCTACGTAGCTTGATACCGGAGGGTATTAGATAGAACCATAGCTTTTGTTTCGGCAGCCACACTAAGCTATAGGAAGCCATGAAGACAGCAGCGTGCGCTTGCCGTCTCATCGAAGAGGAGGGTGCTGTACGCACATGTCACATTTGCCTGTGTTGAAGCTTCGATTAGGTTGCGGATCAGCAGGCAGATAGATACACAAGGATTGACTGAGACACAGAAGGACCAAGTGAAACACAATACCCCTCCATACAAGAGCGAACGAAGTATTGCTCCCATTGAAACTTTCATCATGACAAAGAATTGCCATGTCTTTCATGCGCACTTTCTGCGGGAGCTGTGAGGCTAACTGAGTCCTGGTCTACTAGGCTTCACTTTGATTGTCCTGCATGGCAGAGTTTCACC